>NC_056725.1:576258294-576335794 GCF_019279795.1 Protopterus annectens
AGCTCTGCTCAAAAACAGATATTTATTTTTATAGTGCCTATTTAAGTGAATTGGACTGATGCCACCATGAAACAATTGTAATACAAATAGTCTGAAATGACACACACTGACAAAAGCCAAGCAGTCCATGATGTCCTATTAGAACACCAACTCCATTTTTTATGAGTCATCTGGTCAGTGCTTCAGTACTAACATTCGTCTTTTGGGACAATAGTTCCCTAGTGCATTCCTGCAGTGGTTTTTCAAAAGTGAGTCACTGTGCAGTTCTCAATAACATGAAAAGGACTGAATTGTTCATTAAGTATTATTATCTTGGGGAGGTAGATACATCTTTGCCAAGATATTGAAGGAATTTTAGATGCATTCCATCATGTTCCCTTGTCTTGTTTATGCATAGAACACTTGGAAGTGTGTCTGCCTTTTCAGGTGTCTCATGTATTTCCTGTAATATTTTCCCACTACAACACTATGAACAGTTAATCACTATTTGGCAGTAATCTAGCTTTGTCCCCCTGTGAAGAAAGATGCAAGCATTCTCAAAAATCAGTCACTTTTTCCCCACTGGTTATTTGCATCATTCTCTGACCTTTCCTTACCCAGTTTTGCCTCATAAATAATAATATTGTTTATGAATAAAACCTCATGATAACTTACAGAGTTTAAATCATATATCTTTGTATAATATAGTATAGCAATCAAATGTCTTGCAGTTCATCAGAAGATTAAAAATATAAGTATAAGCAAGTGAATAATTTTGGCATATACATACAACAGCTCATATCTGGTAGTACCAACACAAGTTTGTTGCTTGCTATATAAGGAAGGAGGAGGCTATAACATTATTAAATAAGAGGAATGGAGAGATTTGAATTGTACTACATATTTATTTATTTATCATCATTTTCACAGGGAAAGTCCAACTAAGCAGTGTCCTTTTTTCAGCGTAGGCCTGGAGAGAAACGCTTCACTATACAAACTTCATTTGCATTGCTTCATCATTTACAGTCAGTTTCATTCATGAGCAACAGTTCCATTATTCAGACATCCTTGACATCAATGATATCATTTACAAACATTTTCAGTTAAAAATTACAGTAATATTGGTTGTATATGAAAGTTTTTGTTATTTATTTTTAATATAGGGAGGTATATGCAGCGCAATATCTTCAGTCTGCATAGATTGTCTGGTTTTATGTAAGAATATCTGTTACTGTAAAAAATTGTCAAAATCTAGGACATTGGAAGATAAGATAAAGAGTTAGAGCAGCCCAAAGAAAGGACAGAGGGAAGGAGGCACAAGGAAGATGAAAGGAAATGAGATTATATAGGAGGGTATAGCTGTAATAATAGTAGATTAAGTTTTGGGCAGCAGAGAGTTATGGCACAAATGCATATAGCTATTAGTACAAGTTTAACAAGGGGCAGTGCAGGTGCAGAGCCATTTATCTATCAGGTGTTGCTTCAGTTGGCATTTAAAGTCTTTCAGGTTGAAGACGGTTAAGTGGAGTGAGATGGTATTCCAAGTATTAGCAATGCAGTTTGAACACAGGGAGTATCCTGAATTGTTGTTAGGTTTGGTAACATAGTCTGTTAACAGTGTAGAATAGGTACAGTAAGAAAGGGTAGTAAGAAAACAGTACAGATTTAATTGTGTACAGATGTAAAGAGATTGTAATGGGGTATAAGCAGTGTAGACAGACAGATAGAATGGGGGAAGGCTGAGAGATACTGTAGAAGAAGAGATGAGAGACAACTCATGTTCAGCCCCAAAAAAATACCCAACAACTATTTTTCCCCAAATCCCTCTCTCATGAAAAAACAAAATTTAAAGTCCTCTCTCTCTCTTGATAATACAATTGAAGTCATTTCTCATAGCAAATTATTGGTGGTAATAGTGGATGATAATTTTACATTCGACCTACATATACAAACTTGAATAAGAAAAACTTATCAAAACTGAGGGATGCTTTACAGAGCCAAAAACGTTCTTACAAACACAACTAAAACTACACTTGCCACTACTTATCTCCTCCCCACACTTCTTTATGGTGCTCCCAACCTTACTAACCTCTAGGCTTCACAGTTAAAACTTGAACAATGCCATAACAAAGTTGCTAAATTTGCAGTAAATACCCATTTCAGAAGCCATGACTACAAAGCACTGCAAAGCCTAAATTGGTTAGAACTGCCTCATCAACTAACATATACACAACTTCTTACCAGCATCCATCTGCATATCCAACACTAAAAAAACATTCTACACAATTTTGTTCCCAGTCAGTCATTGAGATCCATTGACCAAAAAATTCCTGCCTGTCTCCAAATCTATCAAATCTGTTAGGCATTGCCTGTACTTGTACAAGGCTGCTAAGGCCTGGAACTCCTTACCTGTATCCATCAAGTCAATACCCTCCCTCCCATCTTTCAAAGCTACTCTGAAAGACTTTCTAGCTAAAATTTGGCTCTGTTCTTGCTCAAAACCAGGATAAATTATATCCCTAAATGTGAACAAGTATCTTTTCATTCCTTATACCTCCTTACTTTTCCTTCTTCGCTCACTTCCTTATTTCTATCAAATTCTCTTTCCTGACTTTCTCTCTAAACATGCCATATGGCAGTTTTTCCCTCACTTCATTTTGCAATTCATTTCTCTATTAGACTAACTTACCTTTAATTTCTCCACAAACTGTCTAAAATTTCTCAAAATATTAAATGATTGTCACATAACTTGTATTGATTCTTAACCAATGTTTTTTATAGCCTGTCTAATTTGTTATAATTATTTAAACTGCAGATGCTTTTGTTTTATTTTTGAAGATTGTAAAATTATTGTTCTTAAAATGTTTTTCAATAATTTGGAGCTTTTCTTCCCAGGCCTCTGCTGAAAATGACTTTTACCCAGTCGGACTTTCCCAGTAATCAAATGTCAATAAATAAATAAATAAAGAAAGAAATACAAGAGAAGATTACAGTGATGAAAGGAAGAGGGAGTTTTGCTCAGGAACACAACAGAGCAAACAGGCACAAGCTTTGGTGACTTACATAGTAATCTAACAATCAAGTGACAGGGCAGTGGCCAATTTGGTAAAATGGTCCTTAGAGTGCAAGAACTACTCATTTGATAGAAATATCACAGCCACTTTCCAGCACAAGGCAGGCACATGTTTGACTAGTTAAAGCTAATACACAGCAAGGCTTTTCATGTTAGGCTTGCTTACATTGTACAGTGACAATATTCTCAGTGAAAACAGTCACAGAGGTGTGCCTTGTGGCAGAACTCCCGCTATGCAAAGCAAAGAGTCTGATGTAATGTCTATGGGCTCTGAAAGGAAATAAAAACAGAAAAAAACTCTGCTAAACCCAAACATTATATGGTGGCAATACAGTTAATACATAGGCAGCTTATTCCTAGGAATGGAGGAAGAAGCACGGTCAAAGTCAAAAGTCAAAGTCAAAGTAAATTTTGCACTATACTATACACAGCAGTGCAAGCTAAACCAAATTACATTGCTTTGGTCTCAGTGCAAGACATAACAATGAAAACATAGTTTGAATGACATGCACATACAGTAATAATTAAAATATTAACAACACAATAAATTACCACAATTTGACAGGAAGACATTAGACAATTTTATACTAGTAGGTATTGCAAGACTATAACGTCACATTGTGATTGCTTTGATATTGCACTTCATCAGTTGTAGTATGATATATTCTGATGTTCATATTGCACATGTATGGAGTGGTGACTCAGTCCTGACTATTGCACATTCAGGAAATAATAGCATAAGAAATCAGGCTAACTGCACCAGTTATTAAAGTAATTTGCCAGAGTGATTACTATAGATAATACTTCACAGCAAGTGGTATATTGATCTAATTATTCGCTGTTATGCATGACATTCAAGTTCAGCAGCCTTATGGATAGAGGGAAGAAGCTCAGTCTAGATATTTTGCAGTCTGAGCTACAATACCACCTGCCTGAGGAAAGGTGGATGTACATTCCATGGGCAGGGTGAGTGGGATTGTCGATTATCTTCCTACCCCTTCCCACACACCAAGTCTTGTGCAGATCCATGCATGGGAGCAAGGAACCAATGACTTTTTTCCACTGTCCCTACTACCCTCGGGAGAGCCTTGCAGTCAGATGCGTTGCAGTTACCATAGCAAACTATGATGTTTTTTGACAGGATGTTCTCAATACTCCCCTGAGACAGATTTGCCTTCCTCAGTTTCAGTAGGAAGTGCAGACGTTGTTGTGCCTTCTAAATTGTGTGACTAATATGACTCACCCAAAATAGGTCATCTGAAATGTGCGCCCCCATGAACTTGGTGTTTTTGATTCTTTCCACTGCCACACCCTAACTTTCCAAAGATTGATGTATCTCCTGAGTCCTCCTGAAGTCCACTATTAATTCTTTGGTCTTGCTTACATTTACGTCCAGATTGTTGCTGCCACATGAGCCTATCAGATACTCCACTTTATCCTTGTAGGCTGTTTCCTCACCATTTCTGACAAGACCTATGACAGTTGTATCATCCACAAACTTGATGATTTTATTGGATTCATGCTTGGCCATGTAGTTGTAGATCAACAAGGTGAAGAACAGACGATTCAGGATGCAGCCCTGAGAGACACCCATGCTCAGTGTAATACTGATTGAACTGTTATTTCCCACACATACTTTCTGGGGTCTGTTGATGAGAAAGTCCAGTATCCAGTTACATCGGGGGGGGGGTGTTAATGCCCAACTGGATCAGCTTCGATATCAGATTCTGGGGGATGACAGTGTTAAAGGCAAAACTAAAATTGATGAACAGCATTCTGACATGGCAATTCTTGTTCTCTAGATGTGCCAAGAATTCATGAAGTGCTATAGCTATTGCATCAGCCATGCAGCGGTTAGATCTATAAACAAATTGTAATGTATCCAGTATTGCAGGTAGACTTGAAGAGATATGGTTCTTGATCAACCACTCAAAACACTTCGTTACTGTTGATGTAAGAGCAACTGCACAATAATCATTTAGGCTTGTTGGTTGGGATTTCTTGGGTAAGGGAATGATTATCGTATTTTTGAAGTACTTGGGTACTATGGCTAGTTGCAGGGATGTGTTGAATATATCTGTTAGTATACTGTACAGTTGGGTAGCACAGTCTCTTAGAACCCTTCCCATAATATTATCAGGACCAGCTGCTTTTCTTGGGTTTACTTGCCTCAGGGTCTTAAGAACTTCAGATGTTCATAGACATAGCACCTCCTCAACCTGTTCAACAGGGAGCTTATTTGGCACAGTGTTGTTGTCCATATCCAATCAGCTGAAGTAGGTGTTTAGTTTGTTCAGAAATTCTGTGTTGCCATCACATGGGGAGGATTCAAGCGTGTAGTTGGTTATGGCTTGTATGTCTTGCCAGAGAAATCTTGAGTCCTTTTAGTCAGAGAGGTTCTCCTAAATTTTACACCCATAGATCTTCTTAGCCTCCTTTATACCTCTACTTAGATTTACTCTGGCCACTCTTAGGGCATCCTTGTCTTTTGATTTAAATGCAGAATTTCATGCCTATAGGTGCTCATATACTTCACCAAATAGGCAGGGTTTCTGATTAGCATGCATGGTGATACATTTGATGACTGTTATGTCATCGACACATTTTGAAATTGAGGCCATTACAGATTCCATACACTCCTCCAGGTCAATATGGTGGTCCTTTACAGCTGCTTCTCTACACACCGACCAGTTCGTACATTCAAAGCAGTCCTGCAGTGCCAAGACTGCTCCCTCAGGCCATATCCTTACTTGTTTGGTTGTAGGTTTGCCCCTTTTCAGCAGTGGTGTTTATGCAAGAAGTAGCATGATGGCCAGATGGTCTGAGCTGCCCAGATGTGGCTAAGGTACTGCTTTCTAGGCCAGTTTTATGTTTGTATACACCTTATTCAGAGCATTCTCCCCTCTTGTTGCAAAGTTCACATGTTGATGGTAATGGGGTAATATGAATTTCAAGTCAGCTTGATATAAATCACCTGCAATTGCAAGCGTTGTGTGGAATAGTCCACTATTTAGATTGGTCATCAATGGGCAAACTTAGGGCACTTATTTTGGAGGTCATTTATTGACAGATACAGAATGTTCAATGCCATGTTGGTAGTAGCACTAGGGGGGTGTTATGCTCAGTCCATTGAATTCCCTAGCCAAGTAGAAGGGTCTGCATTTTAATCACATGAACTCAATGTTTTCTAAGCAGTGAGAGGTGATTATTTCAGTTTATACATCACCTGTTGTTGATATACACACAAACAGGCCTCTCCATAATATTTACCATACAGAGACTGATTTCTTTTGGTGAGGGCAGAGCAAGAGAAATGGGCTATTCTAAGAGGAGAGAGAAGGTAAGAAGTTGTATGAATAAAAGGTTAAGACAGATTAAGCTGGAAGTATATTGATAGAGAACTACAGTAATATACTAGACAGGGAAAACATCAGAACATAGTACTAAACTTCTAACCACATTGTAAAACCATCACTTAGGAAGCATTCATCAATCAGTACTTCAAAAGAACGCAATATATATCAAAGCATCAGCAACTGAAATTACTTACATGAATCTCCTACTAGTTTGATAGCACAGGCTCAGCATGCATAATGCTTATCTGACTAAAATAAAATCAATACAAATACAACACACTTCCAGTGTGTTTACATTGCTCTATACAGTCTTAGAACAAACAAAAGTGTAAAAACACGATACATAGCTGCCCTGTGAAGGAAGATGGTAACAGAGTGGATGTGGAGACCTAAGAGAGGGGAGATTTAAGAGTATATTCTACTACAGTGTGGAGGTGGGGGTAGGGGCGTTGTGTGGAACAGCCCACTATTCAGATTGGTCATCAAGCTTAGGCTGCTTTGTAACCCCACCCTTAAGCCATTTGTGACAGAGGGCAATCATTTGATGGCTGGTGCTCAACAATTAGCAGAGGTACAAAGTAGAATAGGTTTCTTAGACTTACTGAATGCATACAAGAAGAAGGTAGGTAAATAAAGCTATCGTGTGTAACATCATGTACATCAGAGTGGAATATGACAAAAAATAAAAAAAGAGGAAAGTAAAATTGTAGAAGCCATGACTTCCGCTTAATAATGTTAAAGTAAGAGTTGAACCCAGTGTAATCAGAACAAACATACTGTGTCCGAGAAGTAAACAAAAGCTGTTATTCACAGACACACAGAGGGCATACACACACACACACACACACACACACACACACACACACACACACACACACACACACACACAAACTCCTATGTACCAGGCCTAAGTTTAAACAGTATCATATGTTTGTCATCATATTTATACTAAATTATACAATAAAACAAATTTCATATTCAAAAATGTACACGCTGGTTGAACAAATTAGAGTGCTCATTGTAAATCGAGTGTCAAGTGTTCCTTACAGGAACAAGTTCTATCAGCTAACATTTTCCATCCTGCTATGATGAGAAAATGTACAAAAAATCTATCCCTCAGTAGTAAACGATCCATGAAATAGAATACAATTTAATAAAAAAAAAACTCTCACAGATTTCGATGCTAGGAGTTCCCCTACAGGCATCTCTATGCCATACCTCTTATGTACCAAAATGGAGATAACTATCATTATTTAGTGACACCATTCTTCAAGGATACACTAGCAAACCACAACTTTTACGAAGAACAAACCAGAAATGCAAGACAAACAGCTACACATTTTAATAAATAATAAAATCTACACAGGCACTGATCATTTAGACTCCACAAGAGGTACCTAAGAAGACAGAGACAACAATGTACTGTGCAACCACAGAGCATATGTAGTACAAACCTTGGATGCCTCAGACTGCCAGTAGCTGACCGAAGAGCACTAAAGTCCTATTACACAATGACATTATTTATGAAATGTATTATTTTTCATAAGTAATGTCATTGTAGAATAGCAATACTCCATGACTGGCTGTAGATAATGCAGGATTTACCCGTTGTTGGCTTTGTTTAATCACCCACGTATTGCCTTCATGATCCATCTATACCAATAGTGGGTAAACCCTGCATTACCCACACCTAGTCATGGATTATTGCTAAAGCATAATCTTCCAGCTGGCTCAATACATATAATCCACATACAGGATGCAAATTATATGTTAACAGTTATAGTCTGTTATCAAAATCAAAACAATGCATTTCAGAAAGCTTGAAAAATAAGCAAACTATGTTATCAGTCATTGCATGTAACTGGAGCTTTTCTTCTCAGCTCTGGAGTAAACATTACTGAAAGCACATCTGAACTTATCCCATCCATAAAACATAAGCAATACATGCATATACAAATGGGTGAATGAATGAATGAATGAATTTATGGATGATGATAAATATAAGCAATCAATGAATATATAAGTAGATGAAGGAATAAATGTTATGACAGATATCACAGAAACACACACACACACACAAATTAGAATGTCAATATATGGATGAAAAATAAAATCAAGCTTAGCAGATCTTTCAGAAAAGATGTTTCCATTAGATGATTTATATATGTTAAACCACAGGGAAAACTGGTGCTTTATGAGCAATGAGGTTGCTGAATGATACTCCTTTTAATCAGGATAAAGAACCACAAACTGTACACAAGCTCAACCAAGACTTCAATTTGCTCAAGAAGTCAGCAAAACTCAGTATTGTATTCTCCAGTACTGAGCATCAAGATAAATACTGTTATATAATCTACATAGATAGGAGACTACATAACCCATACTAATACTGAATACATACTCGCCATGTTGTGGTCAGGAAAGGTTCACAGCCTTACATGTCCTTCATATTGATCACTGCTGCAGTAGCCTTAGCTGTATGGGTTATATCCTGCCAAGGATATAACAGCCGGCCAGCTTCCAAAGCTGCAGGACACCTACAATGCAACCAAACTGTCAAACAGCTTGAGATGAGTTGAGTAAAAGACAAGTTTGGGCATGAAGCCTCTTCAAAACCTTCCTGCCAGCAGAGAGAGGATGGCTGAGTCCTGAATGGACAAAACTAGGAACAGCATCCACTTTTGGTAAAAAAACAGAATAAACAGTCACAACAGAATTCAGGTGAACAGACATTGAAGAAGAAATGACAATGGGGTTCCAAAAAGAAGTCGCAAACCTCCCAAAAACAAGGATACTCCAACAATTCTGAATGATTATTCAAGAGACCTTGTGACCCCTTCCAACCCAGGGCTTCTTTCTCTTCCAGAAAGTATGAATCTCCATTTTTTTTCTCTTTGGCAACAAATTGTTTCAGACAAATGGGTTCTGAAAATCATTCATCAAGGTTAGCAATGGCAGTGGGAGGAAATTCATCATTTCCAGGGGATAATTCCTCATCCCGTAGATCATACTGTTTTGTTTCCATCTGTTCTTCATCACATGCTGTCCCAAGGAGTTCCTCCTTCTCAGGTGGGGAAGGCGGTCTATTCAAGGATATTCCTAGTCCCAGAAAAAGAAATGCTTGGAGACCAGTTCTGGATCTTTCTCTCATAAACATGTTTGTGATAGTGCCCAAATTCATTATGGTGTCACTTCACAACCTGTTACCTCTTCTTCCTCTTTCAAGTTTCCTGGTAGCACTAAACGTAAAACATGCTTATCATCACATCCCTATTCAACCAGACTTCTTGAGTTTCTTAAGGTTTTGTGTGTCTGGACCACATTATCAGTTATCTGCTTTAACCTTTGGACTATCCACTGCACTATGTGTGTTCACAAAGTGTATAACTCCAGTTATAGCTCCTTGCAAGCTACAGATTATCCACATTTTTCCATATTTAGATGACTTGCTTACCTTTGCCAAGTCATTTTACAAAATTTCAGGAATCTCTCTCTTGGGTGAGAGATCTCTTGCACAAGCTGAGACTCTAAAACAACATTCAAAAGTCTTTCTTGACTCCCTCACACATGATTGTGTTCCTGAGACATCAACCAGACATCTCATTTCAAAGAGCTTTTCTTCCACAAGAAAAAAATAGATTTTTATTTAGATCTATTTCTACATTTTGCAAGGGAATTCTCCAGATTTTGTGTCTTATGACAGCTATGATTCTCATGATTTCCCTGGCAAGACTCCACATGAGAAGGGTACAGGGGGTTCTGAAATCTCTTTGGTCCCAACATCAACATGCTTTATCTTTTCAGATCCCAGTACTGGGGTTTGCCAGAAGAGACATCACTTGGTGGAAACAACAGATATTCTTAAATCAATATCTCTCCTTCTCCCTCCAAGCTCCAAAGCAGTAAGTCATCACAGATGTTTCAGACTTTGCTTGAGGAGCAGTTTCAGGGGAGATAAAAGTACAGGGGATGTGAGACACCAAAGACAGATACAAGCAAATACATATCAAGAAGGTGCTAGCAATGATCAAGACATTCAATTCTCTGAACCATCTTTGGTCCCCTGGAACCTCTTCAAGTGGTTTCAGACAATACCATAGTGATGCTGTACATCAATAAGCAAGGGTGAACCAAGTCGTACCCCCTTTGCAGACTAGGCATGCTAGCTTGGGATATAGCTTCACAGCACAATCTCACTCTACAGGCATCCTACATTCCATCAGAGCAAAACTGTTTGGCAGACAGAGCAGGACCAGGGCAGACCCTCTTGAATGTAAACTAAATTCAGGGGTCTTCCAAGATTTGATCCATCTCTAGGGAGTTCCTCAAGACTCCATGCAAGAAGGCCAGGAAGACAGATGCCTTTTTCTTTTCTTTTCTTTATAAAGGAATGTCCCCGTGTGCCTTTCCATCCTTTCAACTAATATTCAGGGTATTTCTGAAGATTCAGAAAGAATGCCCCAAGATCATTGTGGTGACTCTCTTTTGGCCCAGGCAACCATGATCCTCTCTTCTTTTGGAAATGGACAGTGGCAATTATCACAAGCTTCCTCATTAATCATATTTAATGGGATGCCTAGATGATAGGGTCTTAACTTCTTTTAGGCACCTGTTTATTGAGGATGTGCAGCAGGTACTAATGGTGAAAAGAAATCCTGCTACTAGAAAATCATATATTAGCAAATGGAAAATGTTTTCTGGTTGGATCCAAAACATAACCAGCTCTCATTCAGGGCTAGTTGTTCTCTGGTTTTACAATATTTGTGTGAGTTGCTATCCTGTGGTCTTTCTCATTCCTCTGTCAAGGTTCATTTATCAGCCATTTCAGCATGTCTGACCATGTATCCTCCTCTTTCAAAGCAGTTGTATGTCAAAATGTTCTTGAAAGGGGTTTTGCATAAGAGACCTCCAAACAAACTGATGTCCCCTCCTTGGGATCTTAATATCATGTTAGAGAAACTAACACTTGCTCCATTTGATCCAGCTAATATGGCTGACTTGAGGTTCTTAATATGGAAAACAGTTTTATTGATTGCTCTGATCTCTGCAGGATGGGTATCTGAGTTGCAAGTTCTTATGGTGGGTCAACCCTACCTCATTTTCCACAAGGACATGGTTTCTTTGAGAACTAATCCTTCTTTTTTGCCTAAGGTGGTATCCAAGTTTACTTTAAGGCAATCTATCCATCTTCCTGTTTTCCTTTTTTGAATATAAAAATGAAAGAGAAAGGATATTATATACCTTGGATGTCTACAGACAACTCAGGTACTATCCTGACAGAATTAGATCTTCCAGATCATCAGTTGAACTGCTTATTTCTTGTGAAAGTAAGAAGAAAGCACAACTGGTGGCAAAACAGTCTATTTCGAAATGGTTATCTAAGGCTATTACCTTTTGTTATACTCACCATGACAAATCTATTCCCGGCAGGGTCAAGGCTCACTCTACAAGGACCTTGGCCTCTTCTATGGCTTTTTGGAAAGGGTTTGATTTTAGAGGTATTCTAGGAGCAGCCACGTGGTCCTCTGTACATACTTTCACAAAGCTCTATAAGCTGGATTCCTTCTCTAAGTCTTGATCATGCTTGGCTAGGACATTCTCCAGGGAGCTCCTGGACCCTTCTACTTCCACCTCCCAAATATAGTTAGCTGTGGTAATCTACCCATATAGCTAAGGTTACTGCAGCAGTGATCAATATGAAGAATATAGTACAGGTGTGTGAGCTGAACTTATCATAACAGTAGATGTTCAAAAGAACACTGCTGTAATAGCCACACCCTCCCTCAATCCCTCTTGTTGTTGGTGTGTTTTTGATGGTGTGTGGCCATTCATTTTTTGTTATTCCTAGCCTTGTCCTTTCAGGACTCATCCTCTCTCTCTCAGCTGGCATGACAACTCTGAAGGGCATTGTTCCCAAACTTGTCTTTTAGTCAGCTTAGCTCAAGTTGCTTGGTAGTTTGGGTGTGTGGGAGGTACTCGGAAGCTTTGGAAGCTGGCCATCCTTTGCAGGATATAACCCATATAACTAAGACAAGCTAAGGTAAGTTCAACTTATACAACCATAAGTTAATAATCTGATCTATAGATTCTAGAATCATTAATGTATTAACAGGTATGACTGGAACAGTATGGTAGACTCTGGGAAACAGAACATTCAAAATAAAATGATTTAATGTAAAGTTTTTCAGATACAGTCTTGCCTTGCTTCAAAGTAGTGGCCATACTATTTATCCATTCTGTTACATCAGTCTGTATTTACTGGCATATACATTTTCCATTCACTGTAATTCCGGATAATTTATACTCCGGAGAACTACTGTTGCACTCCTTGGAGCATGCATTAGTGGCTAAGCATCCTGTTAGTGGCTACTCCAAAAACATGCTTTTCCTTTGCTTGGAGTGTGTATCACTACCATATCACCTAGACGTACTGTCTCAAGAGTGTAAATAAATTAGCAGTCCTACAATATATCCTTATGGTTGTGCACTTTATTTCAGAAGGCTTTGCAACTGTGTTACTGTTCCTGTACACCATTATACTCTGCCTGTACACTGGAAGCCATCTAAGCCAAACAAGCACTACTATTATGCAAACTAACTTTCTGATCCATTGTTGCTATTTGAAATAGAATCTAAGACTTCTGTTTTTATATCCACATGTCAATACCTTCTGACCCAATGGTTTGCCATGGTGTCATGCATAAGTCAATAATTTGCATATGGCTTTTCAACCCAGTGCATCAGAAACATGTTGTGACAAAATATTATATTCACCACTGACTAGCTTAAATTTAACACTTTGTTAGCGCTGAGCTTATTTTGACAGTTGAATTTACCATCTTGGCGCAATGCTTCTGATTCAGTCAACAAATTCCATTTTAATAGCATGTACAAATCACTTACTTTCATAGATTCCCTTAACAACATGCAATTTCTTACATTTTCTCATGCATCTTTGCAAAATAATTATTTCTACCACTGCTTCTGCAAAACTGATTAAATATTGAACCTCACCTTTGGTTTTATTCAAGTAATAGCTAAGGTTTGAATTTCAGCGGTATCACATTTGTGAACCTCATGACTGCTTGTGACATTACCATTACTGTTGGTGCATTACTCCTTTATATTTGATTTTTACTGTATTATTTCTTTCACATTTTGTTGAACTCATTTCAATTTTCTGAGTTAAGTTCTTTAATTTTGAGTGCGTAATGTCACTCACTGTACATACAGCCACGTTTAATAAACTGTTCTGTTTCATATTACTAACTCATGCAACTCATCAAATGAACAGCTGCTCACCTTGTAAGAACAAATGATGAACAAACATCTTATCTCATTCTAGGAACACTACAATTAATGGATTTCTGCTTTACTGTTGATGTTTTGTCTTTTTTCACTTTATTGAAAGGAAAAATATAAAATACCTTCAAGAGTCATTTAATTTCAACACCATAGGAACACATTCAATTTTAGAAATGTGATTTCCAAATTTCTACCTCCTGAATTACCCTGTAGTGAGGAAAGTCAGTAAAATACAAAAAGTCAGAATCCAACCAAAAAAATGTATAGTAAAGGGACTGCAGTCGCAGATGAACAGCTTCAATTATTTATTAACTTAGTAAAACATGAGCGCTTTCGTCTCGTCATAGAGACTTCATCAGACAAGTACCATCCACATCACGTCCTTAAATCCTCCCTAATTAACCCATTACATAAATTATTGAAGCTGTTCATCTGCGACTGGAGTCCCTTTACTATACATTTCTATGGTGAGGTAAGTTCTTGTGCACATTTTTATGAAAGAAGAGGACACTGATAGGTTCTCCTAAGACAAGTTATCTGTGTTCCAAAGAAAAAGAAAAATAGTGGCCACTTTACTTTTGAATAAAGCTGATTTGCAGTGAAATTATATTTTCTACTAAGGAATGAAAAACAGTTCAGGAAGCAGAAAACGTTTTAATACTTCTAATAAGAGGTAACAATAATGTTTGTCAGGATACTCATTAAAGATGTACACAACTTCATGTGGGAGCATCATCTGTGAGATCTGTATTGTCACTGCCTCTGGAAAGAGATATTCCATGACGGACACTTTCTCTGTGCAAACTCTCTTATATTTTAAAAAATATGTACCCTAATACAGTAAGTCATATTTTATATTTGCTGAAATGGATAACCATAATGTTCAAATAGTCCCTCATAGAGCCTATGTTCTGCTGTTATTCATGCTTTTTGTGAACTGTTGCAATGCATGTGTCAGTCATTTAATATACACCCCACAGTTAGATGTTGCCCGTTTGATTCTCAGTTAGAGCGTCTTCTGTGTGTCAATATGCGTGAATGGGCATTCCTTCGTTGAAGGTTGTGCATTAGGTCTGGCAAGCCAGCACGTGAAAGTCTACTGTCAATCATTAGCGGACCGGAGTTCCACTGTGGCGACCCCTAACCGGGAAAAACCGAAAGACACAAAAAAATGCAGGTGATATAACACTACCACATACTGTTTGATATAAACACTGGTTTAGTCATTCTAACAAGTCATTTTGGCTTAAAGTATACCTCTATAATAATCTCAGAATCCAGTGACCTCCCACAGACCTCTGCATAACAGAGACCTTCCCATTACACAACTCAACAGTGAACTTTGAACTGTGTGATACCTGAAATTTCAGACAGCTCAGTCTGACTTTTTGCATATGCTCATTGTTGTCATACTCTGTGGTCAGTGACCATTGCTGCTGTTATACCTACTTAATGTTATTCAGCAGCCCCATCCTGTTTGACTACATACAATTGTCCCCCTCCCCATCCTTCCTACCCTACTCTTCAGCCCATGTTTCTCCTTTACCAGCTACAGTTGTTGGTATCCGCCTCTCTCCCTCCTGGTCAGTTTGAATTTCTTCCACAAATTTCAAGTCCACTTCTGCTTCATCTTCTTATTGTCACCACAGATACCTTAATTGTATTGCTCCTAGTATACTTCCTAAGCTTTGCCTGCTTACCCCATGCCACCTCACCCTTTCCACCGTTCCAGAATGACCTCATCTCTCCTTTGTCAACCTCATTATTTCTTCTGTTCCACCATCTCCATCCATCTAATAGCAGTATCGTCCTCATGTCTTAGCCTTCACACCATGTTTACTCTTTCTGTATACTTCCTAAAATCCAGCCTTCCCAATTCATCTTTTTTCACCATTCTCATTTCCCACCGTTCTGATCCGACCCTTCTTACCATTCCAAATATACTTACCACAAACAGCTTGTACTTCCTGAACTGCCTTCTCCTGAGAATTGTTAATGATAAGAATTAATATGTTGAGATCAAGTGGCAGTAACATTACATTCAATACCTCTGTCCTCCCCCTAAAGAAAATGCCTACCCTGACCACCAATCACTTCCTTACTTTTCATCTTCTTTGATTTCCTTAATTATGCAAAAAAAACACTTCAAGCCTAAGTACTTTTCTGCACCCTTCATACATATAAGTTCTACCACTATTCCATTTCTACCTACCATTATAATTATCAGTATTTTTTGGATGATTTGTCAAGTCTAAACTAGCAAAGACCCTACACATCCTTCGGTATAACCATACAACTATATCTGCGAATGGGTTTAAACTATTTTTTCCCTTTGCCTATCCCAGCTTGGAAAACTTCTCATATGTATTCACTAGCTGTTACCATCTCATCTATCCTGTTCTTAATTCCCATATTTCAATTCTTATGTCTCTCTCTCTCTCTCTTCCTTTAATTTCCATATTAATAGTTTTGTCTGCACCTTCCATGTCATCCACCACCATTATGCATGCATATACCCACCCCTTTAACCTGAGTCACTTCCATTCTTTTTGTCTTTATTTTCACTGCCTTGTTTTCACTACTATATTCATCATTTTCTCTCCTTTTTCCTTCTGGAATTTCCCATCTCTCAGCAATTTGCCTGCATGCTACCTATTCTAAACCTATTTAGAACTCCATGTATCCCATAATTATTTAACTCTCCATGCACCCTTAATGCTATCCCATCACCCCCCCCCCCACATGCCCCCTTTATTTTCTTTCACTAACTGTTCTACCATTCCCTACAAACCAATTAAGTTTACCTACATCATTCCACACCCCAGGGATCCATTATCATGCCTTTTCTAGTGTGACCACTGCATTCCACCTCATAACTATCACTGCATGATCTGAAATTCCCCTACCTAAATGTCTATAAGCCCTACAGCCCCTGCTGCCACTACATCTGTCCAAATCCTGCTTGGAATATAAAAAAAAGACTAACTCCTCTTGACAGAAAATGCAATTCAGAGACAGCAATGGCCATGAGGAGAAAGACCTCATTATTATCTCATTAGCATGTCTTTGAATCATACTCTAGTTAACACTGTCAGTTGTAGCATCAGTAGTGTTTTTTCTAGCAGCCCATGCACCTATTGACAAACGTCCCTGAGCTACACAAGTATATGCACACACACATTCATGCACCCATACATAGCAAACACACATACTCCCAAATAAACTACACCACGCACACACGTACACATGAAGTCACTCATTAACTAGTTATACACATCACACATGCACCCACATGCATGCGTGCATGTGCGCGCGAGCGCTCTCACACACACACACACACACACACACACACACACACATTCACATTCTTCATTCTCTACCGAATTTCACACACACACACACACACACACACACACACACACACACACACACAGACACACGCATGCACACACATGCACACGCATGCTTATGCACTTCATTCTTGCTCTTATAAAGACGTGCACACATGTACACTCACATATACATACTAATACACACACCAAATCCAGTATCTTCACTGAACTTGCTTGTACCATGCCTGCTTCCATATCAGTGAATGGCTAGCCACCATCTTTTTGTTCATGTTTTCCTCCAATAAGATAATTCAGAAGCCTCTGGCATTTGCTGTGGAGAAAATATAGGTAACTACAATTAGCTATTTGCTCAGATTACCGTATAGCCTTTCTGTATCCTAGCCTTTATTTATCCAATTTCCTTATTTGCAATAATCTCTAAAAATAATATATTTCCCTCGATAGCCCCACTTCCCTCTCCATGAATACTAACTCTAGTTTCTCCATCTCCTCTCACTAACATTTTAGTACCAATTATGAAACTCTACTGCTCCATATAGTCTTTCAGTGATTCCATCATCTTAACAAAACCTCTGCAGTACTATTTAAATACTTCTTCCCTGAATTGTTTTGCAACTTTAAGTCATTCTTTCAGTATATCTTCCCTATCCTTGTTTGTACTGCCCTTTTATTTTCCCAACCACATCTATCCATTACTCACCCCCTCCCCATTTTACACTTAGCATCCATCCATCTACAACCCATTTTCCCATGTTTGCACATGGAGTCAGGGTGTCATATCCCAATCTATTTTTTTCTTGCTTAATATGCTTGCTCCCACCTCCCTCCATTAACACATAGAACCCCTGACTATCTAAACTCTTGTTAGGCAAATCACTCTCTTCTCTGGCATTAAGTTTTAAATCCTGCAGCACAAGAACATATATCATTTCTCTAATCAGGTTTGCAATTACTATCGCTCCCTTGATGATATTGTTTAACACCCTCCCTTTAAGGATTAAGCACCCCCACCCTTACCCCCCCACCTAGACTCTTAACCCAACTATACTACCGCCACTACTAACCACAGTCAGAATTAGCTAGTTGTCTTTACATACTTTAAAATCTTGTCTGACAACTTTGTTACTAATATTATAAACAACAAGAAACTATCTTAACTTGTAACATTTACTGTATATACTGTTGATAATCAATATCTTGTTATTGTATTAAAGCCAGCAACCTGTAATGTTGTTTACTATTGCTGCAACTTTGTATCTCTATTTATCATGTATATGATGTGGAGCTTTTCTCCGCAGTCATCCGCTCAAAAAGGACCTGCGTCCAGTCGGAATTTCCCGGTAAAAAATATTAATTAGTTAATTGATTGATTGATTAATTAATTAATTAATTAATTAATTAACCCTCCCACATTCCATGTTGTGATTCTAAACCTCTCCTGATTTTCTCCTTCAACCACCTTTGCTATAGACTCTGCTGCTGTCAGTCAGGCACTAGTTCTCTTGAATTTTCAGGTAGGACGTTCAGACTTATCTATGATCCCCGCACCTCAGCATAGCATGCTCTTATCCACCACAAGCCATCTCCACAGCTACAGTCAACTACACTGCCCTCACAGGTATCTAGTGCCTCTATCTCTCGCATTGCCACTCCATATTCCTTATCTAACCATCCCATAGATATCACATCTTCCCTCATACCCAACACCACCAGGAAGGATGGATTTACCTTACCTCATCTCTATTTACATTCTTATGTCCGTGAACATAACCTCTATGCTTTAGTATTCTTCTTAGCATCCTTCCACTCTGCCTTCCTATACTTCTTCCATTCTGTACTTTCTTGTCCACACCAGTAACCTACATCTTATATAATAAAGTTGCCAGCTAGACCCATATGTACTTCTCCAGTTAACAGTCTGAACAGTACACTGCCTCACTGTTACTACCTAACTCCCCTTCTCCCCAATGTTCTTCTTTAGTAAGATATCTGTAACCAGACAACATTCCATTAACCAGAGTGTTTGATATTGCTCTCCCCCTGCTATTCACACAATTACTAAACAACCCCTATTATGTGTCCTTGACATGGATACCAAGATTCACTTTGTCAGCTTCGCTCTTCAAGTGAATTTCTTGTTATCCATGTCTCAAACAAATAATATGTTTGGTATGACTGGAGGCCCAATCATAATCCTTTACATTGGCATACACTACTGAACATTTTTGCAGCATTATTTAATGCTGAACATATAATAGAAATATATAAAACAATTAATATAGGGAACCATTGGTCGCTCTAATGAGTCAATATCCATTCTGAAGGGGTCTCAATAATCTCCTACTTTGTAAAATTTTCAGGATCATTCCCTGATTTTTCTTAAGTTCCACAGCTTGTTGGTCCATCAGTGGGCGGGGGGGCTTCCCAACCACTTTACAATGCTCTATCCTGTTCTGAACCTTCTGTTCCACCAGAGTACTTATTCCCAGTGTGTGTGATCAAATAAACATGACAAAATACCATGTTGTCATAAGGATGTTAATAACTAATGCGCTGGCAACCACCTTGCTAGTGGGCAGAGGAGGTAACAATCAAAAAGTAAAGCTAAAAATCCTACAGTTACCTGCAAGGACCATGGGAGGCAATCACGCCACAGATTAGAAATATCACTGCAGAACCCTTTTTTTTGCACAGTTCTAGTTACTGGTGCCACATTAGCTTCCATGGTGCAGCAGAGGTATTCTTCTTGTCTGGCCACTAGAGAGCAAAGTTACATGCAGCAGAATTGTCCAGCAGGTTAGTCATAAAAAGAAAGAAGCCTGGACACGATTCATTCTGAATCAGTCCTTTATTCATTGCAGTTAAGAAGATGAGCGCTTTCTGAGGCAGTGTTCAACTGAGCTGTAATTTATTACGAACAATCTAAGGTGGGCAGTAATTCTAACTACACCACCTAGGGGTGCCTCAATTATAGGAGGGGCTGAGGGTGTATCCTTAGGGGAATTTAGGACTGCCCTTTGTCATTAACTCTGTGCTGGTATAATGCCCAAAATAATAAAAATAATATAAAGAAAATTATGTCTTGTTTTATTAAACTTATCAGACCTAGTAGAATGGGTCATTACTGTTACATATAAATAATTTATATGACTTACTTAATCAGTATAATATAGTAGTCATTAGTTTTTATGTCCATGTGGATACTTGAAAATTGTATGTATATTAAAAATACATTTGACAAAATTTCATTTTCAATAAATCAGTAAGTTGACAAAGCAGCATGTTTTTTTTAATGAAGCCTACAGTAAATATTAAAAAGCGCTTTCACTACAGAGGTGTTTTGTCAAAAATGCCTATCTGGATAGGAGGGTGTTTTCCAGGGAATGATAGCAAACCCATCAAAATGTAAAATACTAATAAACATGAAAAGGAAAATAAATATTTAAGACCAAAACATTGTATTGGAAGTGGTCTCTCTAGGTTTACCAAAATGGCAGTCTAATGGTGTATCCGGGTTGTGTTTGCCATGTCACAAATGTACCTTCCTAGCTGTTTAAAGACCTGAAATCCAAGGCACTGTTCGTCTATTTTCTTGGTAATTTGCTGTGCCTTTTTTCAAATGGGTGTGTTCTTTTTGGTTGAATTAATAACAATAATGATAAAGACAAAAGACAAAAGAAACAGTATAAAGTGAGATGATCTAAAGTTGAAAATTAGGGATTAAAAGATTGAATCACTATCTTATTACCTTTTTAGTCCATATATACCTGAGGTCCTGGGCAACAAAATGACAATTGAACACTAAGCTTATTACCAACTGAGTCCAAATTGAACCAAAGTCCTGGGAACTTAGGGATCCAGAAATGTGTTATAATTAAATAGTATAAATGATGGTCCAGTTTTCTTAGATTTAGTATGCAGTTAATAGACATTGATGTGGTTAGGCCAGGGAACTTTTCCTGGCCTGGAACCATTCAAGTTCCATTTGTTCTAGTTAGTCATTGGTTTTGTCTTCATATAGACCTCGATTTAGCTGTCCGATGATGAGGAAGGAAAACTTGTTGTGGCCCAACTTATCTTTTACGTGCCTCACTAAAGAGCTATTGGGTGAGTCCTGTCTGATGTCCATGTAATGCCTTACAATCCGAGTTTTAAGTTTATTGACAGTTTTGCCGATGTAAAAAGCCTAGCATTTTTGGCAAACAAACTCGATGCTTCAGTTTCTGTATGATTTATATCTGTAGAATTTTTTGTTATAAGTGCAGTAAAAACTTCTTTGTCACTCATATATTGGCAAAACTTACAATAAGGTGGACTGCAAGGGAAGGTGCCTCATGGTAGCTCTGGCGTTATCGGGTTGCTATTATATTCAACAAAGTCCAGAATGTTCCTGTTTCTACTGAGAGTAGGCCTTGATTTAGGTGGAGGTATTTTGCTGAGTGTGTTATTGTCCTGGATAATAATCCAGTTCTCAGTGATGGCTTTCTTGAGCTTTTAAAAGTCCTTAGATTATGTCATAATCATACTAATGTTGTATTTGTCGCTGTCATTACTGTTTTTCTTGAGGCGCCTGTGGGATTCTGGATTGTGGAGGTTTAGTTTATCAGGAAAGTTTGAATCCATGGTTTTCCTGAAAATAATTGGGTCTAGTATTACTTTTACAGGTTCATGGGTTCATAGGTAGGTACTAGGCTATTGGCCCAAGGGCCAAAGCAAGCCTAGCCAACAGTGCATTGGCTTTTGCCACCCATGTAGTGTTAAACTCTTGCCCCTCTATCGAGCAGAACCCCAGACATAATCCCAGGGGTGAATCTCCTATCACCCATCCACTTATCAAGGTTTTTCTTGAAGAGTGCTAATGATGAGCTCTGCTTAATGTGGATGGGGATTTTGTTCCAGAGCATGGGAAGTCTCTGGGACAAGAATTTATCCCTCCAGCATGTCCTATTTATTATTGTGGTGAGGTTTAGGTCCTTAGGACATGTAGCTCAGGGAGATTAGGATTTCTTTAAGTGGAGCATGTCCATCAATTCTGGGTTTGACATAGCTTTGTATGTCAGACAGAGGTCTCCTCGGAGTAAGTGATATGCAACCAAGTAGAATTGGAGTTTCTTGAGCCAGAAAGCATAGGGCAACTGTTTGAGACCAGCAATCCTCTTGGTGAGGTACTTTGGGGCCTCTCCAGTTGTTGTAAGTGTCTTGCAAGGTGCATCCCAAATGGGGCATTGTATTCAATGAGGGGTCTGATAAGTGATGAGTACAGGGGAACGATGACTTCCTTATTTCTAGATGCGAACCCTTTTGTGATTAAGTGGGCCATGTAGAAAGATTTTCTAAACACTGTGGCAATGTGGTTATCAAAGGAGAGGTTACTATCCACTTGGGTCCCAGGGTCTCTTATCACACTTTCTGTGTTAAGTGAACTTCCCCCTATTTGGAAGTTTATGGGTACCGTGTTTTTACCAAAGGGGATAACAAGGCACTTTTTGGCATTTAGCTTGAGGCCATGATTTTGATACCAGGTGTTTGTCTCAGTGAGGCCCTTTTGCAGGATGTCTACGTCAGCAGGGGAATCGATAATGGCACGCAGTTTGCAGTCATCTGCAAACTTGGTTAGCCATAGACCCTCAGTGTTCGTTTGCACTTCAGAGAAGTATATACCGAACAGGAGGGATCCCAAGACTGAACCCTGTGGCACTCCACTTGTCACTGGTTTGGAGTCAGATCTGGAGTCTGCAACTCTTACTGTGTGGGTTCTGTCCATGAGCCAGTTGGCCATCCATCTTGTGACATATGGGTTTATGTTAAGGGTGATGAGTTTATCTATAATTTCTGAATGGGGGATAATGTCAAAGGCTTTACCAAGGTCCAGGTAGGCTGTGTGGACCACCTTGCCCTCATCAATGGCCTTAGTAACTGTTTCAAAGAAGTCTGCCAGGTTTAGGAGACATGATCTACCTTTCAAAAATCCGAATTGGGTAGCATCCAGAGTTTGGAGGTTACCAATGTCTTTGTTAGTGAGTTCCATGATGATACAGTCCATGGCCTTGCAGACCAGGCTTGTCAGGTAAATAGGTCAATAGTTCCCGGGGTCTGTAATGGTTTCTCTTTGTGGAGAGAGATAACCATTGCCGTGCACCATTCCATGGGCAAATATCCTGTGGTGAGGCTGTGATTGAACGTGGATTTTAGGTAGGAGGGCTAGTTCATTTTGGAGTTTGTGTAAGACGCAGCCTGGGATGTTGTCCAGTCCCTTGGATGCTGTGTTTTTGGCTTTAGAGAGGACAATGTTTACCTGCATGTTTGTGATTGACGGGACTCTACAACCATCTGATATAGTTATGGGCCCTTGGGGGGTGAGGGGGGGAGTAAAGTTTGCACTGAACGTATCTGCCAAGATGTGGGCAATATCAGTTGGCTCTGTATGTTTTATGGCATTCTGTTGTAGCTCAGTGCAGATCTGGGTGTTGCCATGGAGATTCTTGGCATAACTAAAGAATACCTTGTGGTTGTCTTTGGAATCTTTGGCAATTTTTCTTTCAGTTCTTTTTTTGAACTATATCCTTTGGTGAGAAAGTCCTTTTCTAAGTCTATGATGTCCCAGGTAATGTCAGATAGTTCTTTAAAGACTCATATCATCCTCAAGCCTTGGGATTTGATGACGTTCATTTCAGTCTTTAAGGATGCATACTATTTTGGTGCAGAAGTAAGTTGACTCTGGTGGGTTTGCAGTATAAATTGTTGGTAAATTTGTTGTTGGCAGAAGATTTGCTGACCTGAACATCAAGGAAATGTACCATTTCTTTATGGTGGTTAGTGGTGAATTTGAGGAATGGAGTGGATTTGTCAATATATTGTAGGAACTCGCCAAGTTGGGTCTCATTTCTTTTCCAAATGATGAAGATGTCATCGATGAACCTTAAGTAGCATCTCATTCTTTGAAAATGTGGGGAACTGTAGATGTAATCCTTTCCCCATTTTTCTACTGCAGAATTTGTGAGGCTAGAGGCATGGCCGCTCCCATGGCTATGCTGTTGGTCTGTCTGAAGTATCTGTCTCCAATTTTTTTTTTCCAATAACTTTTTATTATATTTCACAAATAACAAAGCATAACAAAAAGGACACTATGATTGAATAACAAAGCGAAATATGCAGAAGTGAACAAGAATCAACACAGGAAAAAGTGACTAAACTACCTGTACATAACGACAAACTAATTATATACAAAATTTACAGGCATAAGTGCTACCAGACAAATAAAGAACCATTGAAAAAGAAAACGCTGAGATATGAGGGATATCAGTGGATCTCCGATTGTGACAAGGGGGAGGAATCTTTACAATAATCAAAAGGATATGATACAAGAAGGATTACTCACAAAGAATATGATCAAGCAAGCATTTCCATAGTTTTTCAAAGTAGGCTTTTTTCCTGGGCGTATTAATGATAAACTTTTGTGCAAAAATATATTTCAATGCGATCTCCTTGAAACCTTTCCAGCAAAGTTTAGTGCGATCCATCCAGTTTCTAGTGATGTATAATTTGATAAGAGAGCAAAGAGTGATTAGTACATGGAGTTTCAACCTAGGTAACTTAGTCATGGGGATATGTAGGATGGCCGTTTCCCAGGAGAGGGTAGATTTATGGTAACCCATTTTCTTGAGGCATACATTTAAAGAACACCAAAGTTTGTGAGTGTGTTTACAGAACCAAAAAATATGAAGGAGGTCAGCTCTTGGAAAGGAACAACAGGTACAAGATGGGGAGATTTTGGGATCAAAAAGGTTAAGGACTAAGGGCATATAGTAAGAGTTATTATTAATCATCAATTGTGTGTAGATGAGTTTTTTAAAAGGGGAAAGTTCTGTAGTAACTTTTATAGCAGGGAGCTTTTGATCCTCCATAATATGGGTTCCTTGGTTATCCCAGTACCTAGAGAAAAGGCAGTCTAAGTTGTGTAGTATAGAGTTTAATAAACTATAAGATCTAGAGAGCATTTTTTCTAGACTCGAGAGAATAGAGATAATTTCACAGAGCCTGTTAATATCCTGGGAGTTAACAGAAAAATTTGTAAATTCAGATGAGATTAACTCTCTTAATTGACAGAGAATGACTGTGTATTTATTGTTGGTTTTAAGAATTAGGCGTAACTCAGAAAGAGTTTTAGACTTGTGTTTGAAAATATCCCATACCTTGATATCTTTAATAAGAGGAAAATCATTGAGATTAACCATTTTATTATTGATCATGATGTTCGGATTAAGGTGAAGAGGCTGGAGCAGAGGCAAAGTATTTTCAAGGTTAATGTCCTTTATCAATTTTTGGAATAGTTTGATCTTATGTTTTAGGGTACTAGATAATTTAGAATTGTTGATGGCATACGTGGATAGAAATCGGAGAGCTTTTGGGTTAAATTTATTAATAACAATGTGGTAATGCCATATTTACATCCAGGATGGGAACAAAGTGAGATCTTCACAATTGAGATTTGAAATAGTCAAGATTCTATTAGCACAGATAATCATGTAATAAAGATGAAAATTTGGGAGGCCTAGCCCACCTTTTGTCTTAGGGTAAGATAGCTTGAGTAAGATATCCTAACCCCTTTTGGATACCAGATGAATTTGGCTAATTCTTTATTCATTTTGGAAAATAGGTTATTAGAAACAATTAGATTTGATGCATTAAACTGGTAGAGGAGCCTGGGCAAGACATTCATTTTTCTATAGCAACCTTGGATAGAAAGGACAGATTCATGAGTTTCCATCTGTGGGGATCTTGATGTATACTAGACCATGTTTTAAGTAAATTATTTTGAAGCATGGAAGCTTGATTATGCTCGAAGTGTATTCCAAGGTATTTAAGATGGTAGGTTATTTGAAAGGGAGAGTCCGGAAAGTAATTACATTTATGACCAACAGGGTTAATTGGGAAGATGTGCGATTTCTTATGGTTGATCTGATAATCTGAAGCTGTAGAGAACTTATTAATAGTGTTTATAATTTTACACAGGTCAGTGTTGGGATATTGAAAATATAAATTAAGGTCATCCGCAAAAGCAGAAAATATTATGTTAGTGTTTAAGACTTTGGGAATTGAGTGATAGGTGTTTTGGGTAATAGATAGGAAAAAGGGTTCAATGAAAATATTAAAGAGAAAGGGGGAAAGTGGACAACCTTGTCTTGTTCCGTTCGTGATCCTAATTGGGCTGGAAATTGTTTTGTTTACATATAAGTAAGTATAGGAGTTTGTATATAGAAGTTTAATCATATCTGAAAAAAACTTTAGGTATACTAAAATGGGATAAGACTGAGAACAAAAAGTCCCAATTTACTCTGTCAAAAGCTTTGGAAGCATCTAATGTTAAGGCATAGATCGGATTTTTATCTTTTCTTGTAAATTGCATTAAGGAATCAAGAGTTAAGGTGTTGTCCCAAGTGTACCTGTAACTCATAAAACCTGCTTGGCCAGGAGATATCAAGAAGGGCATGATTCTTTTAAGTCTGTTGGCTAGGATAGCAGAGAAGATTTTTATATTGAGGTTTATTAAAGAAATGGGTCTGTAGTTGTGGGGATCAGTTCTGTCTTGCTTGTTTTTTTTAAAATCAAGATTGTTTTTGAATTATTCCAATGTAGGCCAATGATCCCATTATTTATAATGAAATTAAACACCTTTAAAAAAATGGAGGAAGTTCTTAAATGAAAGACTCTAAAGAAGTTAGTGGTGAAGCCGTCAGGGCCAGGGGATTTGCCTAGTTTAAGGTTATTAATAACATTTTGAATCTCTTGAAGCTCCATCGGCGCAGCTAGCAAAGATCTTTGGTCGTTATTCAGAGAGGGGAAATTTATAGAATTCAGAAATGTCTCTATGTGAGAATCAGAGATTTTAGTTTCTTTCCTACCATATACGTTTGAGTAAAGAGAATGGAACAATTGGATTATTTCATTGTCCGATTTATACATTTTATTTTGGTAGTGTAGAACAGAAATTCTAGGAGTACATTGATCATTTTTTATTATTCTCGCAAGGGTTCTAGAGGGGGTTTGTGCCCATTCAGAGTAGGTAGCGATAAGTTTTTGTTCTTGCAGGGAATAGTTTTGTGTATGTAGTTCTAGTAGCTCTTTTTGAGTCTTATTGATCAAGTTGTCTATACTAGGGTCTGTACCCAATCTCTGTTTCTTCTCTAGTATGGAAAGGTTTAAAATCAGATTATTTTCTTTCTCTTTGCTAAGTTTTTTGAGGAAGGAAGTCTTGTTGATCAAGATACCTCTTAGTTTGGCTTTGCATGCCGCCCATTGAATATCCAGAGGAATTTGGGAGGTCTTAAGACTAATGTCTAAATCTGCTAAGATGTCATCAATTTCTTTGATTATATCTTTGTTACGCAATAAATCATTGTTTAGAGTCCGGTTAGCAGCCGAGGGAGCTGAAGACTTGAAAATAATTTTGAGGGAGATTCTTGCGTGGTCTGACAGAAATCTAGGTTCTACATTAAAGTTAATCTTAAACTTTGACAAGGGATAAGAAATTAAAAAGAAGTCTAATTGTGACCATGAGTTATAGCATTTGGAATAGTATGTGTAGATTTTTTCTTTGGTAGGGATGTCACTAAATGAGATAGGATCAATGAGATTGAAGTCTGAAATTAGATCCCCAAGGGCTGCAGAGGCTTGGAAATTGTACGAGGTAGAGCTATTGGAGCGGTCAAAGTAGGGATCTATTACTGCATTCCAATCTTCACCCAACACTAATAGGTAGTTTGGAAATGAACAGAGAATATTGTAAATTTCCAATATAAAAACTTGTTGTTGGAAACAAGGTCCATGTATATGTTTAGAAAAAGAACTGTTTTGGATGAGAACGGGAGTAGAGATGTAAAATAGCACCATATACCATCTTTGTCAGAATTGACATCATTAATTACCCCTTGAAAATCTTTTTTGATTATAATGGCCACCCCCTTTGAGTTGGAGCTATCTCCAGCAGCTATGATATATCTAATCCATTTTCTGTTGGTTTTTTTCTCCCAATCTTCCTTGAGTATGTGTGTTTCCTGTAAAAAAACAGATATTAGCCTGGGATTTAAAAAGAAGGTGAAATAATAGTTTTCTCTTAGCTTTGTTTTGTAGACCTCTTACATTCCAAGAATCAATACACCAAGTCATATTGTCTGATTACTGAATGATAAAGGGTAAGGAATTTTATTGAATATTATAATGAAATAGTGTGACCTTGACATAAATCAGATGGAGATGGCATGTAAAAATGGGTAAACATAAAGGACGGAGATCCGCATCAATCTTTTAAATACAGGATATATACTCACAGCATTAAAGGTAGCAAAGTACTCCTTCTGACTTACCCCGGTGCCTACCCACCCATAACCCCTAATTGAAGAAGTACAATAACAAACAAATGGTAATAAAAACAATGCTATACATATGTACATAAAAAGGCTCATCCAAAAATTAACCATCCTTGAACACTACTACAAAGCACTAACGAGCATCCACTAAATGTAGAAAGGAGAAGGAAAGAAGAAAAAAGGCAGGATGAGTGTGAAAAATACGCGTAATCATAGCGTTATAAGGAGGAGAAACAATATACTGGCTGTTAGTTAAAGTTATTTAGATTATAGTTAGGAGGAAGGGTAAAATTGCTGGATAGTAATCATCTTAACAATTAAGGAAGAGACTAAAAGGTAGAGTCCAGCAAAAAGACTCGTGTAAGTATCCACGATACATAAACAGAGAAATATAGTGTTAGAGAAGTTAACGTTTAAGAAGTGAAGAGTGTTAAAACAGATTCTCTTCTTGGGACCAGGAAGTTGAACAAGACAGTCTTCAGGTGCACGCCTAAACATATGAAGATCTGTCAAGGAAGGAATTGACAGCAGCAAACAGAGACTAAAGGGGCAACCTGCATTTAACTAAAAGTGATAGCATATGTTAAGGTTAGTGATTATTTAATACATCACAAAGGATAAAAAAAAAAAAAAAAGGAAAACAGCATATTGACCAACATGATGTAGATGCTTATGACTTTTGTAAAATAAAGGATGAGATGGCGTAAACGGTTATGCTCTTACAAATAATATAGTATAATCCATTCTTGACAAAAAATAGAAAAAAAAAAAAATAAAGTTGGGATTAAAACTAAATAACCATCAAATGCATAGACACTCCATTTGATTTCAGCTATAAAGAACTATATCAAACTAAATGTTACAGCTAATGTGGGGAGAATGACTATATTCAACTACAGGTTGCTTACTGTGAAATTAAGTAACATCAGCCAAAGTGATGGATCATTCATACAAACTATAAAGGCCACTATTGCAGTACAACCAGGTGAACGTGGAAACAGAGTTACTTATAAACAAGCACTAAGGTTCAACTGCCATTAGATACTTATTGAAAAAATGTCTGAGATAACTGTTGTGAAGATATCATAGCTTGACTCATATCCTGTAAAAAAAAAACCAAAACAAAAAAAAAAAAAGAGCACTATACTATATATGAACTTTATATGGAAAAATAGGAGTTAACCTAGCTGAATTTAACTAATTGGCAAGAACAGCTTAGTGAAGGATCAACCAAAACAGAGACCCATACTAGATATTGTAGCAAGTAAGGGAAGTCAACAAATAGGTATGACAAAGGCAATTCTCTGTTAAGCCTGTAAAGGAATCACCTATTTGAAGAGACAACTTTTTTTTTTTTTATAGATACATATCTTAAATTATCACAAAAAAAAAAAGGGGGTGAAAGTAGCCAAATTGGCCAAAGGGATAAGAAACAAGTATTAGTTAAGGCTAGAGAAATTACATAACCCAAGTAAATCAATGTAATCTTTTCTCTTAATACACTGTTCTCTAGTTCAGCAATAGTTCTCTTCTTGTCAGCGAATATACTCCATTCAATGTCAGCCACGGCTTTACCGTTCATAGGTATTTAGCAAGGTTCCCTAGCCTGTATAAATGAAGAACGGACAATAAGTTATTTAATTTAGGCATCTCTCACCTTTAAGGAAGATTACGATTGAAAGAGAATGTTCAAAGCGGACGGAATCCACAGCAGCTTAAATGGGTTTATCCCGAGGCAGAGACACCAAGCTAGTTCGCAGCAATGTTAGCGTCATGAACAAAGGGAGAACAACTGAAATAGAACACCTGTAAGTCGCATGACATAAAGGAACCTCAGGGCAACGAGTTCCAGCAATAATGGTTCCTAGCTTAATGAGAGGTAATAAAAAGTAGAGATGTTTCAAATTAAATTATCTGAATTTTAAGAACTGACTGACCATTGGAAGAGTGAGCGGAGATGACTCTTAGTTATCCGGTGAGTAAAAAAAGAAACATAAAAAACAACCACATGAAAAAACTTGTCAGTTGAAGTTTTTAAGAGTTCACCAGACTACAACTACGGAGCCTTGTTGAATGCTTTAATGAAGGCATCTTTTGCTTCATCTGGAGAGCTGGCTGAGTATTTTGTGCCATTATAATAGAATATCAGAGTGTTAGGAAAGCACATTTGGAACCTAATATATTTTTAATTAGGTCAGCGCAGTACGGAGCCAGTTTTTGTCTACTTTCTTTTATGGAAAGAGGTAGGTCTTGTGAAAACGATAATTTAGGTTATTCCATGTGAAGGATTTATGTTTTTTGGCCTCATTTAATATTTTCTGAACATCTTGGAAGTTAAGTACTTTTAAGTAGATTTGACGAGGAGCTAAGGAATCTTGACGTTTGTGCATGGCGCGGTGAGCTCTCTCAATCGTGATGACAGTGGGGCAACCATCTAATCACAGAAGTGATTCAAAGATCTGCATAGTTGTGTTTAACAAGGTTTGATTTTCATAATTCTCAGGGTGCCCTCTGATTAAAATGTTGTTGCGTCGACTTCTTGCCTTGATGTCTGTTAGCTTAAGTTGGAGTTCAGCTATAGAAGTTGTTTTGGCACGCAGCTCTTCAGATAAAGACTGAATTTGAAATTTGTTAGATTGGGTTTTGTAATCCAGGGTATCCACTCTCTTGACGATTTGATTTATAGAATTTCCCAGATTTGTAAGTTGATCAGAAAAACTCTGTATGGCAGAATAAATGGGTTGGAGGGCTTGTTTAAGTTCATCCATGTGGAAACCAGAATCCACTTTTGTTTTTGCATTGGATTTACCAGAATCTGTAACTTGCTTATTGGTTTTCTGTCTTTTGGAGGCTACCTCTTTTTCCGGAGAAGAGATCGCTGAAAGCTTTGCTTTTGTAGATTGTGTCTCCATACTGTCAATCTCGTTAGCCATAATTGCCTGCTTAGCCATTAAGTGTTGAGAGAGCAAATGATAGATACAGGCCCTTAAGATGCACGTGTCTGGCACCTTTGGAGAGCTGTATTATAAATACACTAGCTAGGAACCTAAAAGATACAAATAAGCCGAAATCCTGGAATGATGATAGTGAAACAGTTCCTCCTTACTTAAAATTGAAACTATATAAGCTGAAAAGTAAGTATAATCCTTAGAAGATGTAACTGAGGTAGGGAGCTCTGTGCAGAGGGTGCACACTAGATGACCACCATTTTGGAATCTCCAAGTATCTGTCTCCAAATTTGAAATAGTGCATTAATAGTCTGCCAAGGATTTCAGTTTCCTCTGGGAGACTATTCCAAAAGGCTTGGTATGCTTCAATACCTGTTCTTCTACAGTAGGTGTGGGGCAAAACAGTGTAAAGAACTTCATCGATGGTGACAAGGACTGTCACCATTCAAAGGAATGTTCTGAATTTTCTTTAGGAAGTCTGAGGTGTCAAAGATAAATGATCTATTTTCTTTGCTAAAGGCTTGATTTGGACTTCTAGGTATGGAGATGAGCCCAGTGATACTTAGTCTGCTTGCAATAAGCTGTCTGTATTGGGGATTTTGGATGTTTATATTGGCCAATAACCCTCCCACTTCCAATCTCAGCACCAGGCACCTACAATATCAAGAAGCTCTTTATTTAAATGCTGCCACAGCTTGGCTTTTAGGCCTTTAAACAGCTAGGAATGTACATTTGTAATCATGGCAAATACATCCCAGATGCAGCATTAAACCATAATTTTGGTAAAACTAGAGAGGCCACTTCCAATGCAGTATTTTGGCCTTAAAGAATTTTTTTTTTCATGTTTATTTTTTATTTTACGTTTTGATGGGTTTGCTATCATTCCCTGCAATACACCTTACTATACAGATAGGCAGGTCTGATGAAGCACCTCTGTATCCAAAACACTTTTAACATTTACTGTAGGCCTCATTAAAAAACATGTTGTTGTTCCAACTTACTGATTTATTGAAAATGAAATATTGGCAAATGTGTTTTTTAATATGTATATAATTTCCAAGTATTTAGATGGACTTAAAAAATGATGACTATTATATTATACAGCTTAAGTCTTATAAAAGATTTATAAGTAATAATAATGACCCAGTCTACTAGGTTTGATAAATTTAATAAAACAAGACATGAGTGATTTTCTTTGTGTTATTTTTTGTATTTTGAGCATTATACCAGCACCTTAAGGGTTAAGGACGAAGAGCAGTCCTAAATTCCCGAAGGGTACACCCTTCATCCCCTCCCATAATTGAAGCATGCCCAATGGGCATAGTTAAGATTACTGCCCTCCTTACATTGCTCATGATAAATTACATCTCAGTTGAACACTGTCTCAGAAAGCACTCATTGGCCTAACTGCACTGAATAAATGACTGATCCAGAATGCATTGTCTCCAGTCTTCTTTCTTTCTTTGACCAAACCTAATCTGCTGGGAAAATTCTCTAGCAAGTAACCTTGCTCCCTAGCTGCTAGACAAGAAGAATACCCTTGCTTCATCATGGAAACTAACGTGGCATCAATAATTAGAACTGCACAAAAGAAAAGGGTTCTGTAGTAATACTTTTAATCTGAAACATGACTATCTCTCATAACCCTTACAGGTAACTATATGATTTTTAATTTAACTTTTTCAGTGCCCATCATCAAGATAGCTTCCACTTGTGAAAGTATTTTGAGAATAAAACAAACTGTATTCAGAATCTGACTACACAACTATTGCATTTTATACAGCCCTATTCACATTTATGTTTAAGAGTTTAATTACCTGCACAACTATAGCACTTTATGTAGCCCCATTCTCACTTATAGTTTAATTACCTGCTCCTCTGATCCTTCACCACCCAGGTCAAGCCTCTTTTTTCCCATCTGGTAAAAGTTTTCCCAGCTTTGAAGCACCCATCTTCACTTCCATAATGCACTACATCTTCTCCCTTCTCAGTTCTGCTACTAATTTATGCAGAGCTTCTCCAAGAATTGTCAGCTTTGAGCCAGAATTTTCTTTTTATTTGTTATGTCCTTGAATAGGATGCATCTCTCATGCCCTCTGGTGTCAGCTGTTCTCAAGAGCCCTGTTGCATTTTCCAGGCCTTTTCCCTGCACAGGGATCACATTTACTTGTTTGGGAAATGTCAGCTTCTCAGCAATATACATGCAACTTGAGGAAGCCTTCACTGGGATCTCTGCCTCTTTGTACATGGGGTTGCATATCAATGTGTTCGCTCTCTCTGGTTTTTAACTACCACCAGGACATGTATCCATGTACCATGCCTGTATATAGTTTACTGACTTACTGGAGTGTATTTCACCAATATATCCTCCCTGATACACAACTCAGAAGATTTCAGAAGGGCCAATGTTAGTATTTTGGGGGGACCTTAGCAGGTATCAAGTTGGGCTCACTCTGTACACTTCCACAGGTCACTGCCATCCCTGCTTAGTAGTCTTTAAAGTTATTCTGCAAAGTTTTAGAAGAAGTATACACAGACTGAACTGTAGCTATGATGTCCTTATATAACAACAGGCCTGTGTGCCACACATTATTGGCCAACTTCACAGAGGGACTTTCACAGTGGCTGACATTCAGTTGTAATGTTGTTACATTACAACAACCCTATCTACAGGTGTGACCTTAGGTAAAAGGTGTCCTATGATAAGGGCTCCATGGTGCCTTTGTGCTGGCTACTGTTCTACCCACATACACATTCTCCAGAGTTCCATCCTGTTTCTCCTGTCTTAGACTCCCCACACCATCGAGATACTTTTTTCTTCTTTTTTCTCACATTTTGATAGTCTTAAAATTTTTCCACAAGTCATGGCCTTTTGCATGCTCTGAAGTGCATTTTAGAGTTTTTTTAACAACCTGTTAATCTAATGATGCTCTCAGCAAAAAACATGACTAAGGGAAGAAATACAGTGTTACATCCAATTCAATTTTTCCATGCATTCTTTTAATAAACTCTCACTGGCAAAGACAACACAATAATAACTCTGTAGGAAATAAATAAATTAAGCAGGGGTCTAGGGCCCACAGGATCCCCAGAAACCATAGAGTTCTAGATGCTCTAAAGAATATTTTAAAGCATTTTCCTAACCTTTTGATTCTGTGGTTGCCTAATCAAAATTATGAAAAAAAGTAATTCATCCTTATCTGTCAATTCCAGGAAGAAATAAGTTGTGGCCAATGATTAATGTTCAGAGCTGACAAAACAGTAGTTCACATTAAACTGAGAAGGCAATGTTTGAAAGGATAAATAAATCTTATCTGTGAATACTGCCTGCCTCCCAGCCCCACCCAAAAAAAAATGGACAGTTATCATCAGTGGATTCCTCTGATGTTAGTCTGGGTTTAATGCAAAGGCACAAATGTCCACAGTCATATATTTCAGGAGACTGCTAACAAATATACAATAGAATGTCTCCTCACCCTACTCAAAAAAGGCATCGACCTGTATATGTGCTTGATGTTTGATTTAGCGGAAAGTGAAGAATATTATCACAGTAATGTATTCCAACTTGTTGCTCCTAGCGAGTACACTGGCTGTTCACAAGTTATAGTAAATGAAATAATGACCCCACTGTCCCCCAGCTCCAACACAAACTATAATGACCTCTTGTACACAATTCTAAGGTTTGACTGCGAAATTAAAAACATAATGACCAGACCGTACCCAGCTACCACCACCACCCCATACATAAATAGTCAAGCTCCAACAGCCTTCTGTACACACCTCTCAGCTAGGCTGGTTTTAGAATAGGTGGTGTTGACGGAAGAGACCACCACTGAGTCCATGTCAAAATCCATTTATATAGTTGGACATGAGAGTGCAAGCAAATGCAAGAGCGCTAAGGATCTAGATATTCTGTGATGTATTTTATGCTATTTTTGATAGATAATTACTTGTTAACTGCTACCCAGAAGAATTATATATCTGCCCAATTGTGTCCATAGATAAAAAATCTGTAATGCTTTTATACACACAAATGCACACACACACACACACACACACACACACACACACACACACACACACACACACACACACACACACACACACACACCACACACTCACATCAGCATGCTGCATGCTCACCATCAAAAAAAAACTGAAGGAATGCCAGTTCAGTCTTTTGAGTGCTAGAAACAGCCAGACAACATGGGTAAACCCCTACAGACACAGGAAGGCAGGCATATTACACATAGAAAAGCTACAGCCAAGGATGTAACCAGTGCAAACCCTGGAAAATGGCAAAGCTACTTACTGTACCACTGTGGCAGTGAGGAGATGTTTTCACACACATCCAGCTTCTGCCAGACAACCACAGATAGCCACCTATTGTGTGCAAGTTCTATGTGTGTGTGTGATGATAAGTGGCCAACTTGTTACTGTTAAATACACTGCACCAAACACGTGCGCACACACACACACACACACACACACACACACACACACACACACACACACACACACACACACACACACACGCACACACACATGCACAGACACTCATAAGCCATAGCAGTTGTGGTTTTATACTGATTTCAGCATAAATAACCCTACATCGAGTGACAGTAGTGCTCCCTCACAAGATCAGTGACTGTTCTTTAGCAGCCATCAAACAACAGCAAGGAAGCCACTTTTATTCACCTTATTGACTAGTAATGCAAACCTGTCATTGTCACAGATAAAACAGAATGTTCTGATTTTGCCTCATACTTTTACCATGCCCCTTTTAAAATGTTTGAATTGCTGGTAAGTCATTCAGGATTACAAACAGTTAATACTGCTAGACATTAAATTTTAAAGTTATTGCTCATAAAATGCATGTTGATGCAAAACTTGTTATTCCATTATCTTTTTTTAAGTGAAATACAGTAATATTTAAAAAGTATTCCTGAGTTTAAGATTTTATACCTCCATTGTTTGTTAAAATAAATAAATAAAAATAAATAAGGTCGGTTGTATTATTTATTTATTTTAACAATTCTAAATAAAACTGACCTTAACAAACTTTCAACATCTTACAACAAAATAGCTAGGTTTGCAACCAATGCTAAATCACACTCTCACCACTGCTACTGACAATCCCTGCACAAGCTACAGTGGTTGGAATTTCCAAAACTACTTCACTACCACCAACTCAATGTAGCCCATCAAATACTGTACCACCCTGTCAAAACCCCTGCCTTAACAGGCGTATGAAACTTCCATAGTTTTAATAGGGAACTACAATCCAGCAACAAAGCCCTAGTAGAAGTCATTCCATGTAAAAACAGCTCAAGGGAATCTCTATTCCCAGATGAAGTTGCAAAAATATGGAAACCCTGCCCCCACACCTCAGGCTACAAAATCAGACTACCGCATTCAGAAAACTCCTTAAATCACATCTTTATGAAAATATTCTAAGTAACTGCAATGACCCTCCCTGAACCCACCTCTTCCAGCCTTTTACCCTTAGCCAACCTGTAGGACACGTTTCCACAGTCTTACACTCTACCTAAGCAGATTGAGCACAGTGTAAATATCTAGTATACTTTTAGTTCTATGATGTCAGTTGTATATTTACTGTACTTATGCTCACCTACAAATGTTTTGAGATCAAGTTTCTTCTAAAACAACTAGTCAAACTTTTTAAACTATTGTTACATTTTTTTAAGCTATTGATAAAAAATGTCAAACTTTCTTAACTATCTTAATAAATCACTCTGTAACCTTGTGGAGTTTTTGTCCCTACGACTCCACTGAAAATGGACACCTGGTGTCCACTCAGGCTATCCTGGTAAACAAATGTTAAATAAATAAATAAATAAATTATTTTTGGCTTAGCCCATAATTCTTGAACAAAGAAGTTGACAGTTATAATATAGGGTTACCACCTGTCCCACTTTGCGAGGGACAGTCCCTCTTTGGGCAGTTGTGTCCTGACAAAAAAATGTAAAAATGGCAAATGTCCTGAGATTGTAGGACAAAATTATTTCCTATATTTTATGTAATAGTTGCATAAAACAGTTAAAAATACCTAAATGTTACAAGAAACAGAATAAGCAACTAAAATGCTACAAGAATAAGCTTTTATTTAGCAAAAAAGCTAAGTTCTATCCTTTGTACCAACCGTGGGTATGTGTCGGCCTGTAAAATCTGATATTTGTACCGAAAATGTCCCACTTTGGCCATTTGAAAAGGTGGCAACCCTATTATAATATTTGGTGTCCTACCATTATTTATAAAACTGCCTTAAACAGGAAACCATCCCTGAAGATCAGAAGCATCTGCTCATCCTACTTTCCCAGGTAAGAACATAAATCAATTGCTCTGGGCTGCTGATGTATAGACCTTACTTTGTCATGTTCATTCACTTATTATCATATCGCAAGCCTGTTTTGGGTAAAGCTGGTCATCACAGAATTAATTATTTTTTTATCATCTTGCCCAAACAGCAGCAACATTTTCGAAGCCCCCACACAGTCAAGGTTGATCAGGAGCCCCCACCCCCCAGCCATGGGTATCTCAGGTGCCTACCGTAAGCTATCATGCTAGTTAAATCTTGCTAGTGGGCATTCTGTCCATTGCAATTAAATCAAAAGCACTACATCTGTGGTAAAACATTTAATGAAATTAAGATGCCTGCCATGTGTCAAAATGCTACCACTACAACCAGAGATATCTTTGTATTTTACAAGGGAAAATGTAGTGCCAATCCTCAGGATTCTTTATCCTAAGTATTATTATTACCCACCTGGTTTATTAAGTGCACAACATTGTTGTATTAGTTGTTGTTCATTTGACAAGCATGTAACAACATTTCAAAATAAGATCTCTTCTTGTAGTTGAGAGATCCCAGGACCATGGAGGGCCCAAGCAATAGTTGGATTCGCTGGTGCCTAAAGCTGGCTATGGATTTCAGGATGTACCAGCTGTAATCTTGAAGCTTCCCTTCTTAAATTCCATAGTATAGGAAATAGTTGCACCTATTTTTGAAAAGCCACAAAATAATCTACATCAACTTTGACTTTAATTCTTGCCTGCATCAGACATTTTCTAACTACTGTCTGATTAACTAGCCATACTTTCATTCAGGAGTTATGACATTTCATTATTATATGACATGATGACATTGATTCTGGCTCATTTTCTCAGCTCTAGCACCTTGTCTGCCTGGGGATTTAGTCTGAGAATTATGAGAATTATCTTTAAGTAAACTCACTTTCAGTTCAGAATGATAGTGCATTGGCCCTCATGTCATTCCTGCAGTACAGCAAAAATGAAATGACCTCTGTGGGAGGGAGTCTTGTCTTAAAGCATGCTTAATAAAGTGCACACAGTTCAAGTTAGCTATTTAATTTCACTTTCTTCAACTTCATCAGTGCTTCTAAGTCATTACTTCTTTCCTCGTTTCTAGCCACAGCAAGTTTTATGTGCCATTTCATACTTGAGAAGAGTAATTTTCTGTCATATGGTTCCCAGATTCAGAGTGATAGCATAAAACTTACTGAGATTCCTATCAATGTGTCTTCTTTTCCGGTAGTGAACTGTTCATTTTTTACAAATGTCACAGAAAAATCCATCCACATATGCATCAATCCATCCATTCACAGCCCCCCTTTTCCCATTTTTACACATTGGACTGAGGTGTTACATCAACAATGACCATCGTGAAGAGCTGTTGTTCACACCACATGCTGACTAGCCCTGTTGTGGTATATTACCTCATTTTCTCCCATAAGCATTCCTTGTACCATTAAAAAATAAATAAAGTTTGGCAACAAACTAAGTTATCCTGGGACATCTTCATGGGGGGGGGTTAGGTTAATATTAGGGGGGAGTTAAGTGGGTTGCGGAGGTGAAAGGGTTAAGTGGAGGCAGGGATGGTTGGGAGGAAATGAGATAATAATGGGGAGGGGCTTAAGAGGTTTAGTCTAGTGTAGCTGGGTTAAGCAATCACATTTTGGCGTGAACTTGCTACATGCAAGTTCATGTCCTGACGACCGGTGTGTTCCTTGGTCAGGCAGGCCTTGGTTTGCAGGGAGGTGAGTGCCTGGGGTATAGGGTATGGTTGTATGTAAGTAGGTTAGGGTTGATGTCTTTTGGGTATATAGACTTTTTTTTTTTTCAGGTAATGGTATCAGGGGCTTGGGTGCATTGTCTGCCTTCACTCTGGAGATTTGTGGGTATGGTGGAGGGTATGTTTCCTGGCCGATATGTATACACGGGTCAATAAATAAGGTTACAAATGAAGTTCCTTGGTAGTACTCGGGATGGCCGGTTTTTGGGAGAGGAGCTTGATGCTGGAAAGGTCCAAGTCATGCTTGTTGCTGCTTATTATTTCTCTGGGGTTTGCTGCCGTGTGAGTCTTGATAGGGGCAATTTCCAGGTATGTCTTAGTCCCTTGATGGTTTTCAGGATGATCGGTGGGTTGGTGACTTTTGCTTTGCCCTCACGTTTTTCTTTTTTTTTTTTTTTTTCTCTCAGCAAGTACTCTTTGCTGTTTGTTCTGTTGTCATGACCAGGCATGGATGATTTCCCGGGCTGTTAGCTGAGTGGTGTAGCTGTGGCTGGCAAAGGGGATGGGTGGATTAAAAAAAAAAAAAATACGAACAGCGACAATGTATTGGGGCCAAGGTTCAAACTAGTGCACTCACTGTTGCAATCATGCTGGCAGCAGCGGAATTGTTCATGTCATTTTGGTCTGCTTTGTGTGTGTGGTTGACTCCTCATGCCGCTCTGCTGTCTAGATTTTCATTGAGTGTCCAGATGTTGCTTCATATTTTGGTTTGTTCCTCAAAGTGTTTGGCTTTTGGGCAAGTCACTGATTATTGAAATCACTGGACAGGGACATATCTGAGGAATTTGGCTGGTTGGTTGCTTTTATTGAGAGTGGGAGGGGGGTATCGATGGGGCTGATTCAGTTGCAATGTCAATTGTGGCATGGCATTATGGAGTGCTTGTTTCCCGGTGAAAGCGTCTGCTGAGGCTGTAGCGTTTTCATTTATGGGCTGGGTGGAGTGTTTGTGATGATTTCTCCTGGGTGTCTTCAGTGGCGAGAATGGTTTGGTTGGCCCTGGTGTTTTCCATGGTTGTGTTCAGCTTTGGGCAATGTGTGATGTGGTGATTCGCAGTTTCCTTTTGTCAGGCTATGAGGAGCTTTTCACTGACTTTTGGGTGGGGGAAGAGTGGCAGCTGCCCTGCACATGAGTGGTGTGATGTCAATGGAATGGGGCTCTGCCTTGATGGTGCAATTTTTGGTGCGGGGGGAGGTCGGGTTGGAGGGAGCTGGTTCTCGGCTGCCCAGAATCTCAGTTGATGGCAACAGTTAAAAAAAAAAAAAAACGGAAAATATTTTTATTATGGGAAAATATTTTAGTATTGATTGGAGGCAGAGTGCAAGAGAAAATGTTGTAGAGGTGGGGATATGCAGTTTGGACTGTGGTCGAGCAGATGCGTGGCATGAGTGCCAGTCTTCTCTGAAGGCTCTGGCTTTCGGCAGCAGGCCACATGTCGACATGTTGACTATTTTGGCAGAGGAGAATCTGCAGTTTTGCAGGAATGTCGTCTCTCTTGTGGAAGCATGGATCATTAGGGTTTTTATACCAAGAGCATTTTGGTTTGCATTTTCGTTCTCCCTCTAAGAGTGTAGAGCTGAGTTAAAGGGCTTGTTGTGGGACAGTTGCATGCCGTTGGGTTGTGGTTTGGGACGCTGGTCCCCTTTGCAGGCTGCGTTGGCAGAGACCGCACTTTTGGATGTCCAGTTGGATAATTAGTGATGTCACTAGTGTAATACATTACAGTGGCAGTGTTTGCATTTTCTCACCAAGAGATTTCACACTTTGCCATTCAATATCATTTAGCTCAGTTAAGAAAATGTTAAGGTAACTGAGTAACTATAAAAATGTGTATGTAAATGAAAAACGGGGATTAAGTGTTATTGCTGTGCATCTTAATCTCAGTGTATTTTATTCCTCACAGCCTATTACTTGCTGTTATAGATAAACTGCTTTTCAGGTCAAATGCACTGTATGAACCTGTTTGTCAGTCTGTGAACACCACACGTTGTCAACCTTTGCTTTATTGTAACTCGTGAATGTGGATGTTTACTCTGCATAACTGTGCTGAAAATAATATTGTTCTTCAAAATGAGGCTGATTGCAAATGTCATGTGGTAGAGCTTTTCTCCTTAGGCGTCTGCTGAGGGTAGGTTGCACTGAGTTGGGCTTTCCCAGGCAAAAAGGACAATGGATGGATGGACTTGGTGGGTCACTTAGGTGGGGATGGCAGTCCACTGAGTGATGTTGGGCTGACATGGAGACCTATGGGTGTCAAGGTGAAATCCACCAAAGGAGAAATAAATGACAGTCCTTTCCTTACATCACTATGTCCTTTGTCCAGTAGTAACCAGTAACCAGGAATTGCTTTAGAAGGGGGAGTGAGCCCTCTTGCACCCTCTATGTTTCTTTACTGCATTTGTTTTGTAGGAATTGGTTTGCTGGGGGGGGGGGGGCAAGCCCCACCTGCACCCTCCCTGTTTTTTTTTTTTTTTTCATATATACTGTTTACGTACTTGTGAATCCTTACAGATCATAGGTATTTGAGTTTTAGTCATTGTGTGTTTTGAAGGTTATGTGAGACTGGTAGCTAGGGCTTTATTCTCTAACCTTTAGCTAATGGTTACTGGGAAGTTGAACAGGTTTCTGTTGAGGTGGTCAAGTGGTATGTTTAGATTATAAAGTCAGCGGTGTGCATACTGGTTCTTGGAGTGGACAATGTTTATGGAGCAGCAATGTTGTGGGTTTAGGAACAGTCCTGGCTGTTTGCTGCTGTGCATTGGTTACAGATGAATAGTTTTGCTGCTGTTTGGAGATATTGTTCCACAATTCAAATGCTAGTGTTCCTCATTTTGGAAATGGAAGGCTGAAAGCTAGGCACTGGGCAGTGAAGTACATTTGGGTTTTGGACTTTGATATGGGGTTTTCAGGCGCTGGCAAGACTGCAGATGGTGGTTGGTGTGGGTTGCTTTAGCTGTTGGAAGGATACTCAGTGAGATCACAGAGGTCGTATCACTCGATGGTTGGGCTTGTCAAGAGATGAACATTACTGCAAGGGATGTTTGGCCTCTGGGGTGGTACGCAGAGAGGTCACAGGTAGGGACATTTTGTTTTGTGCACATTTAGGCTGGTCAGAGTTTGTGTGGTAAGTAGTACAGGGACAGGTAGGGTTGAGACTTGTCTGGAGTAGGGTGAGGTAGGTGCTGGTTAATTATAGATAGGTGGGGCTGTCTGCATGTAATTACATTTGGCAGAGGGGGGATATTGTAGTGGGTCCCCTTGATAGCATGGTAAGCTGCCATTTGTTCTACATTATATTGGTTAGTGATGGACCTCTGGCATATCCATAAAGAAAACAGCACTGGAATTACCCATTTTAAAGACTTAAAGCTTGCCTGTGATATAAATAGGACCTGCTGGAGGGATAGGTATATATACCAGGGAGACTACACCATCTGTGGAACAGGCTCCCCATTCATGTGAAGCACAGTTGTCCTTGAAGATGTCTTGAAATGGGTTATTTGGAATGTGTGTTATGTATTTCCAATGTTTTACATGTCTTTTTCTTTCTTGCAGATGGGGTGTTGGAACACTGCAGTTGTAATTTGGAATAGGTGGGTATAAGGTGGAGCTTTCTCGTTACTATTAAAGGGTTTAATTTGTCCTTTTCTTTTTAGGTGGTGGTGTGCCGAGTACCAGGGGTGGCGATACACAGTGAATTCAAAGATGATGAAAGCAGTGGCAAGCAAAGATGCTAGACATGGGGAGCTCAAGATGGCTACACATGCGGAGCTCAGGATGGCAACAGTTGACGGAAATTGCTGAAGGGCAGAAGGCATCATTATGGCTTGAAAGGGGATTGGAAAGATACCGTTTATAATAGGTCGGATGTTTTGCAACCTTAATGGAGCTCAAAGTGGGTCTGAGTAGTCACCTTATTAAGACATATTAGAGCTCTGTGTTCAATTAGTGGGAGCTGATTACTGCATTGGTATAGGGGGCAAGTAAGGAAGAGATAGGTAGGGGGGCCATGAGGGTAATGGGTGGGGACAGTTATGGGGAGTGTGGGGATCCCAAGGGATGAGTAGTCATGACATTCATAGAAGCACAGAGCTTATTAGGCTAAATCCCCATGGCTCTTGTAAGCCAGTGAAGTTCAACCCTTGCTTTCTTAAGAACCTTGGGGTGGTTGTATTTACTCATTCAGTGGTTGAACCGTATTTAGGGGAGGACCAATGAGGTGTTTGATAGGATACTGGAGTTTGTTCCTAACAGGTGGTGTCTTTGGGGTGACATATTTGTCCTTTGAGTAGGTAGTGTTAATGTTACATAACAGGTTAAGGTTTTACAGAATACCACAAGGATCATTTCAATTGGTGTTGGGTCAATTTTGTGAGTAGTGTTTTAAGAAGCATCGTAGGTGGGGTAGTTTTAATAACTGGGTGCATTGTTACAAGGGAGTTAGAAGGTTTAAAGGAAGCTTTGTTGCAGGATAAGGCTGCAGTAGGGCAGGTCTTAATTGCCTACTAGTGGTATAGGTAATATAAGGAAAGAGCTCTCCAGGGGAAAGGCCAGGGCCAAACAGGGGTTAAGAATGGTTTGGTAATGAGTGAACTGGGGGTGTTTATGGCTGGGTATGTATAGAATTTCGTTGATGAGCATAGATGGGTTTTTGGGAACTAGGTCAAGGGGTGCTGGTTTTCTGCCAGCTATGGTATAACATTAAAGTTGGAGTTAGACTGTTCCCTATGGTAATGGAGTTGTTGCACATATAGAACTGGGTAGAGGGTGGACTAAGTTGATATGCTATGGTTAACAGGGTCTTGGGTGTGAGACTTGCTTCTAGTTGACTCGGTGCCATCTTGAGTTCAAGGGGTTATAGTTTTGGTTTTTTTTTTGTGGTCATAGGCTGTCAATACATTCAGGTCGAGCCATGATTTCAGCTTTGAAAGCAGCAGGCTAAAAGGGTATGTGTTCTCTTGGTGTGGATGTTCCAGTGTTACAACAGGGTCACGGTAATCCTACTTAGTTTCATTAGGGCATGTTTCAGTGATGACATGGCAAAGGGGTTTATGACAGGATTCTAAGGTGCTTTACAGATGATGGGTACACCAAATGATGTTTGGTTTGACCCTTCCCTTTATGGGAAGTGGATTGAACAATTTTGGGTAGAAGGGGGGGGGGGCAGCCTGGTCAGGCTGGTTGGCGAAGAAGAGGGATAGGCTTGCCCTTTTCTGTTCCCCCTCTGATGTCTGGATGTTCATTTCAAGGATCTGGAGAAAGGAAATGAGTAGTTGAAGGAAGCTTGCTGAATAGATAAGCAAGCTAAGGTAAGGAAGGTGCTTATTTGGTGGAAGGTAATTCAATGAATGGTGTATGAAGTGAGATGGGACACTGCTTCATAAGTAAAGTAAGCGAGCAGAGATATGGACCCTGTTTGTTGGGCAGGATGAGTAGGTACGCTGCCCTGATTAACATTACAATGAATGGTATATGAAGTGAGACGGGACGCTGCTTCATAAGTAAAGTAAGTGAGTAGAGGTATGGACGCTGCTTACTGGGGCAGGTTGAGTAGGTACGCTGCTGTGATTAACATTACAAGGATGTTATGCTGTATTTAGAATCAATTATATCATGAACAGTTGTAATTAATAAAGCTGGTGATCAAAGCTATGTTATGGAAATTTAATAAAGGTCGTTAAATGTCATTCGGTGTGATGTATGTTAATGAGGCGGACCGGGACAAATGAAATTCCTTTGTGCCTACTGCTGGACAAGGTTTAGACTGCCATTGCTGTTCATGTTCCACAGCTCCTCCTACAGTGCAAGACGTTTTGCAACATGAAACCTTAGACAAAGGCATCTGTGAATTATTGTGATGTGTACACAAAAAAGTATGCTATAGTTTCTTAAAATATACAAATGCCAAGTTTCTACAGAGGGCTACAATCACTGGTTTCAAGGTTTAGGAACATATCAAATAATTACTTTCTCAGAATTAAATTAGACATGAACTGTGCTTATCTGCTCTGAAGACCAATAAAGATTATCAAAGAAAAACAACAGGCGCCGATTGCCTTGCTATTTCATTGTTTGCTGATAGCCTTTCATACCCAACAAATAGGATCCTGAGAATTAGGATGGTACTAACCTATCCAGCAGTCATCGACAGTGGTCTTAATTCTTTTCAGACTCATCCTAGATGGATTAACTGACCACAACTGTAGGTGTACAACTCAACCTGCATAAACAAGACTGGGTTGTATAATTCATTTTTTGCATTAGTTTAGCACACCACTGGAACCCCTAGGAGGCTAGAATTACCACAGTGCTCTCAACATATGTGGGTATACTCCAGTTCATTACCTTGGACCTTTGAGCCTAATGGTTTGTATGTTCTATTTCAGAATTTTCATCTGAAAATCTCCCATCAGTGGTTGCTTTGGCTCTGACTGACATTTTTTTCTGCCTATCAATACTCTACAATAATTTCATCTCATAAGAGTTCTCAAATAGGTTTGCTTCAATGCAACAGAAGCAGTGGGATATTGTAAACTATGTCCTTCATTATTTCTATTAAACTAACTTCCCCAAGTACTTCCAGTTAAACTAGTTCCACCAGTACTTCCAGTTAAAGTACCCATAGTACTTCCAGTTAAGACAGAACCCACCCCCAATGTTTCTTGATAAACCAGACCCTCCAGTACTTAAAGTTAAGTAAGCTCCACCAAGACTTCTAGATAATCTTGTCCTCGTTTGCTTCAAGTTATCTACCCCACCTGGCATTTTAATTAAAATATTATTTGCAGTACGTCCTGGTAAACTGGCTCCCCAGTAGTGCTTCTACATAAACCATCTCCCGAGTACTTCTAGCACAACTAGTTCCCACAATACATTCAATTAAACTAGCTAGCCCAATATTTTAGTCAAAGTACATCTGGTTAAACTAGTTCTCCAAGTACTGCCTATTAAAAGAGATAGCAGTACTTCTAGTCAAACTACTTTCCCAGTGCTTTTAGTTAAACTAGTCCTCAACTACTTCTTTTAAATTAGCCCCACAAGTACTTCTAGTCTAGTGTGCACATTATCTGACATCAGGTATACAGAAAATGTAGAAAGTGAATCATATTCTTCAAAATCATTGCATTTGTCATTCAGTCTACACTGATGGTATGACACTGACTGGGAGAATTTTGGCTGGGTGTTGCAAAGAGCACTTTTGGCTAACATCAAAGACTGAAACAATACTAATTTCATGAACTTTAATCATACTTTGACTTAGGAATCTTGTCCATTCCCATCATGGTATTAGAAACCCCAAAGACTTAGAGAAATTAAAAAGGGAGAAGCTGGGAGCGTTCATGTGTCCTAAAATCATAGAACTCATCTGAGAGTAGAGCAACTACCTGGAAACCCATTCATTCTGTCATCCATTCACATCTTTACCACTGTCACTTTCAATAATCTTATATCTTCAAAATATGTGGGTAACACCCTATTTCTTAAAGTAACACTCGAATAATAAAATATTTAAATGTATGTGCTTAAGCTAAGTAGGCAGTGTTCCTTCAGCATAAACATCTGTGTAAGTGATAAAGTTATACATTTCTCCAGTTTCTAAAGTTGTGATTTCATGTTTCTGCAGATTCTAAACTCATGACTATGTATTGTTTCTTCAAGTGTGACTAACCAGAATCCTTATTCAGCAAATGCTAATGCATTCAAATTATAAAAATTTAATAAGATTAGATCCACAAGGTCATGATGGTTTCACTTCAGGAGTACTGCTGAAGGAATCAAACCCAAAACTACAGAATGAAACTCATTTGGAGCTCAAAACATAAAACATTTCTGCTATGATGCTAACTTAATGTATGGTTTAATTTAAAAGGACTTAAATTTTATTAAGGAGATTGATTTAAAGAATCAGATGGAACTAAAATTTATTTCATGCAGTCTGCATTTCTACAAAGGTGTCAACATTTTAACGTGGATGATAAATAAGCCAGCCAAAGCGTGGAAATATTAGCACAGATATAAATGTCATAAACTCTGATTAAATGTTAAATCACTTTTTTGTTAAAAAATTTGCATAGTCATATAGTCCAACTGACTCATTTGAAAAGTCTGATAATGAGACTTCCTTGATTATGCATAATCGATCCATCTTCAACAGATTAGCCATTTTTGAACTTCACCATCACAACAATACATATCAAAACCTTTTATGCTCTTAACCCTATATAACCATATTGACGGCCATGATGCATCCAAATATTGTCTTGGGGGGGGGGGCAGTGTGAGAACCTGGTATCCCATTCATTCTTTTAAGCTGCTAAGCACTGAGAGTTGCACCATCAGAAGGGAGTAGATCAGGCATTCTTAAATTATGTGCTTACATTTCACTTAAGAATGCTGTGACTTCAAGTGTGTCTTTCATAGATGCTTCCTCACATACAACTTCCACATCTCAGGAGTATGTACATATTGTAAGCACAAGCATCCTGATTCTCCAAAATGAGCCAACCTCATCCCCTCCCCCCTGAGTGTGTGAGACAACATCAGCTTCTCAGATACTGCTTCCCCCATGTCAGCTCCTCCAGTATCTGGGCTAGGGGTCAAAGCCAGGATCGCAGGGTAGGATGCACAGCTTTATCTCTCTGATCCATGGAACTGCCCTCAGGGTATTTTTAAGCATTCCAACTGCCATTGGAGATGTTTTCTGTCACTGACATAGTCTGAATTTGAGAGTCGTAACCATTTGCTTGCCATTTTCTACTTGTAAGTTTTGTAGTCCTTAACATAACTGCAGTCTGGACTCCTCATACCATGCTGTATATTTGCATACCGGCTTGCATAAAATCTCATACCAAACATTTACTTCACATCTGAATCCTTTCCATAAAACATCAAATAACTACTATTATTTTAACTTGGAATAAGAGACTTGCATCAGTTGCATGCGAGCCATACATGCCAGTTTTTGTCTTTCTAAAACTGAATTCATTCAAAGAGCAGTTTTTGAAGAAGTTGCCAAGTTATTTGGTTACTTAATTAACTACCATATATAGTCTTTCTTTTAGCACAGTTCCATGGAAATCTTATTTCTAGTCATGCTGTAAGACAGTCTGATTTGTGTAGCTATGTAACACATAACTCTATAATATAAAATATAAAAATGACAGATTTATGTCCTCCAGCAGTCACAATCTCAGTCATCTGATAAACGGAAGGAAACAAATGCACCTTTCTGATTGTTGACTTCCTGCATTGTCCTTTCCTTTTTAGTTTGTGGCAGCAGAAGAGATTTTACAATGCAGAGAATGCAAACACAAGATATACAAGCATCTGACAGCATTTCACATTCATGGCTTATGGAATACTTACAGATGTATAAATTATACCCCATATTGATAAATGACCTGGTAGTCACTACAAAATAGTGGCAGACCCATTTGCAACTGAATCATTCTAAAGTGCAAAGTATTATCCAGGGAATAAAAGTCCAAAAGAGGGATATTCCAAGATGTTTCTTTGTCCCCACTGCTGTTTTGCCTTGCCCTTAACACATGAATCTGTCAGCTGACGGAGGGGATTAAGGCTGTGAACTACATCTCCTGGGGTACAGGATTTGCTTCCCTCAACCCTCATTTGCCTGCTGTGTGACCTTGAGCAAGTCATTTAACCAGACATTGTTCCTGGAAAAGAAACTGTGTCAAATGAGCCTATCTGGTTTCCAATTAGGTATTATTATTAAGATGACTTCTTAATAAGCTAGTCTGTGCTTACAGATTTTCTTCCAGAATCCATTCTTGCTCACTGACATCTCATCTACAATTTTCTGGATGATTTAAAACTTTATAGGTCAATCAGACAAGTATCTGAAAGCACAACTATGAATTGTTAAAACTTTTTCAGATATTATAACAATGACATTTGATCTTGATAAATATGCAAAAGTAACATTTATAGCAGGAAATCTGAAGCATTAAGAAAATAACCTGGAAAAGGAATCCATCTATCTATCCATCCATCCATCTATCCATCCATCCAACCATCCATCCACAATCCCTTTTCCCATTTTTGCACATGGGGTCGAGGGGTCACCCTAACAGTGACAATCATCTACAGCCAAGGTTCACACTGCTGAGTATGTGACATAAAAAAAAAATAAAACTTCAGCAAGAGGGAGTACATTAATAGATTTAGGGTCAGCAATAAAACACGAGCAAATGAGAGCAAATCTTAAAAAGAAATGTTTTCAAAGACTAAAACTAATATTGAAAACTGTTTTGACCTCTATAAATAAAGTTTTAAGGTATTAATCAGCTTGCAGTTGCTCTTCATGTTCTAACTTATAGCTTTGGCATGACTGACTGGCCCAAGGCCTAGGTGGCAACAAACAGTGAAAACAAAAGAAAGAATATAACAAGCATGTCCAGGGAAAAAGGAAGGAAAACTGGAAAGCCCACAATTACATGGCAAGTACAAAGAACTGTTGGAGCAATCAGATGTGGATCAAAATGTTAATCAAAAATGAAACATTAATAATTTCAGGTCAAGATAGAGGATTGCATACATGTTGCTTTACAAAGTCTATACAAAAAATGGGATAAACAGACAAATGTTGGTTCTGTAGTACACAACTTGAAACAGTTGTACATCTCATCACTGGCTGTGACATACTCATGGCTGAGCATCTGTACACTGAAAGGGACAATAATGTGGCAAGATTGTTACATCAAGAATTGTACAAACACTACAACATAAAGGTATCCAAGAAGCATTGGAAGCATGAACCAAAAAGAAGTTCTGATCACATGGGATCATCCAATGCCAACCTTCAGTAATGTAGAAGAATGAAAGAAAGAAAGAAAAACAGATATTGTAGTAAAAGAAAAAAAGGACAGAATTAGCATTAATCACTGAAACAGCCACGCCTAGTGATTATAGTGTTCTGCATGTTTTATTTTTTTTTTATTTTTACTGTGTTTTATTTTTGTGGAAGGTATGTTACTGGGATATTCTTCTGTTACCAATTGTAAAATTAAGGTGTGTGTTTTCTTTTTGTGACTGACTTACGTGTAGTTTTTTTTCTATCAATGTTTTTATGAGAGGAAGGAGGATCATGGGCAGGGCACAGAAAGGAAACCTGATTGGCTGAGGCAAGGGAGGGGATAGCTTGTCTCTGGCCACCTGGTTGGTGTGCCTGTAGAAAGAGAGGACATTTTTTTATTTTTTGTTCTTCATTGAAGAGTGCTGTGGTGCGGGGGTGGGGGTGGGGGTCTGCAGATTGAGTACTGTTTGCAGGAAACCAGCCAATTGGCATCCTGCAATATTGCAGAAGCCCATTATTTTTTGTTCTTCACTTGAAGAGCTGAGAGGGTAGGGCAGCAGTAACAGCACAAAGTGCTGGTTAAGCTAGCTATGCTTCTGATCTAAACATACAGTCTAGAAATTGCCTGTACAACTAATATTTAATCCACTCTCCTAAGACATGTATGTGTCTGCTTACTTACAAAGGAATGTCATCAGTCTAAAGTTACAGGCTAAGAAAATTAAGGCAGAGCTAGTGATATCAGTTTGGCATGTACTGTTATTAAATGACACTACCAGTGACCCTTCCAAAGTGAAGAGGGTGTAATGCAGCAAATACCAAGAAAGGGTTATTGGGAGCAATGACTTAACAGTGGCAAAGGGGAAAATGTGTAGCAAAATGGGAAACATACTAAGCACTAGTTAACACATTTTTGCTGAAGCATGGACACTTGGTGAGTTATGAAATAGGCATTGTTGCGCTATGAAGTTTTCTGTACAATCTTCTCCTAATTTAGAGAACTGCCCTCCTTCATTTAAAATCATGACATAATGTAGAGTCTGCTTAGTTTATTTGGCTGTATGAAAGTGCAAATGAGTCCTTAAGATTTCTGAGTCAGAAGATAACTTAAACTAGTATAACAAAAGGCAGCAGACATTTGCAAGCAAAGCACCACTAGACAGGAATATTCAAACAAATAAAAAAATGTCTGAAAACCCTATGGAATCTTCAAGTACCACTTAAAGGAGTCACAGAAGCATGAGACCAAATGAGTTGAGATTCTATTCAGCACTGGATGACAACAATTTACAACCACTTGAATCACTTAATAGCTCAGTTACAGACAGTTTAAGAAGCATATCTGAGTCAACATCACATCAGGAAGTCTAGCATTAATCCTTAGCATTAGCAAAAGTGTTAAAGTATGTCAGTATGCAATATTTACTTTAAATATAAATAGCAATCATTGCTCGGAATGAATAAAGGTAATATGTTTTACTAAGGATTTCCTCAACATCTTTTAAAATGGCACTGAAATACTCATGCAGTGCTGTGTATATTTATATCGGCATTTAATGCATCTGGCTTCAGAAAAAATAAATAAGTAAGCAAAGTATTTGGGTTATTAGCTTTTTAATCAGAAACAGGAATTTACTAAGAATCTGTAAACTTTGTTGGCATAGTAGCTATGAGCGTCTATCAGTGAAAGAATCTATATTTTAGTAACATCTATAAGTATATCTATAGCTATCTTCATTAATTCTGGGATTACCAATTTAATCCAGTGCAGTGTTTCAGGAAAGTCATAGCCTGTCCTTGCATTCAGTGGGCAGAGGTCACAGTAGCTCATCTCAAACAGGACAAAAAATACATTACAGGGCACACAGACATGCTCTCCTTCTCCTTCCACACCTGTGGGTGATTTTGAGGACTGCAGATTCACCTACCATCTTTTGGATGTATGAGGAAACCAAAGTGGATAGCAAAAGCTTGTATTGACATGCTGAGTAGGCTAAGTATGTAAGGCGTCTGAGACAAGAAAGAAGGTAGATGCCCAAACACTTTATGGCAGTAAAGCAGCAACACTAACATCTGTGTCTCTGTGCCTCTACATACATATGTATATGTCCATATTTTATATATATATATATATATATATATATATATATATATATATATATATATATATAGTTTCTAGGCACATTGGGAATTGCATGCATTATTGCTAGTTAATTTTGCTGCCACAAGTTGTTGAATGCACTCATTGCTAAGTGTAGGATGTAGCAAGTCATGCAACATTGACTATAGCTTGTTGCAGTGTGCTTTCCTAGCAGTTGTGTGACCAAGGAGTTAAGTCTCTGGGTGTGGAATCAGGATCCCCTTGTTTGGGAAGGGTGAGGGTGAAAGCCCTACACATAAAACATTTTTTATTGTGTTTTACTTTTGTTGAGGAGTATATTATTGGGGAAATCTTCTGTTACCAACTGCAAAATGAATCTGTATGCTTTCCTTTTGTGACTGAGTTACAGTCAGTTAATTTTGTGCCAACATTTTGTTTAGTCAATGTTCCAGCATTAATTAAATTGCTGTTGATGTAATGGATAGAACACTGACTATTAATGATCTACCTATATGCCTTGAATTGACAGAGGATCTAATTATAGTTGTTTGCACTCTCATATGATTTTCCAAACCTATATGTGACTTGCTGTTTTCTGCCTGATTATTGCTAATCTCTGTCTGCATTTAATTTTGGATTGGAGTTATTAGATGCTTCATTTTTTTTTTTTTTTTGTTCTTTTCGGAGTTTAAACAGGTTTCTGCTACGCTGCTAGGGTCAGTTAGAAAATAATTATTTTGCAGACAGTGAATAAAATCCAGCTAATAGGCGGAAGGAGCTGAGAAATAGCATTCCTCATTTAACTACAAGTATTTTTTAGCATCTTTAGTTGTAGTGTTGTGTGACTTATTGCTCACTGCCTGACTATTGCCGATCTCTGTCTGCATTAGACACTCCTCCCAGTCTCATCTCATCAGCTCATTCCACCAAGCACTGTAAGATGAACCAGGCTGCCCCCTTAAACTTGAATTATCTTATGTTTCCTATTGTCCCAATTACTAAATGATAATAATAATAATAATAATTGCACTTTATTCATCTGTTTTTACTATATTTGTTCTTATTCCTACTTTACTGCACTTTGCTGCTCTTTCTTTAAGTGTTAGGTTAGATTTAATCTGATGCATATATTACTGCTTGTTAGTATCCTGATTACATTGTAACTGTTATTCTATGCCTCTTAGTTCTGATTTAAGAACTTGAGCTCCAAACCAGTTATTTTACATTAGGAAGGTTGGTGGTCTACAGTCTTGTGGCAGGAGATGATAGGCTATGCCCTTCTGAGCTGGGAATTGCTGGTGTAGGTCTTATGTGCCTTTATTTGATTGGGTTGAGGGCTAGCTTCTTTAAATATCTGTGCCTGAGGCATTTGGCAATGTCTGGTTGCCACTCTGCTTGAAAAGAAGAGTGTTGCTGGTTTCTGCAAAGACTTACATTATCCATTGTTTCAGCACTTGTTTTTCATTGCATTAATTGACTGTTTTTGTGTTGAATATCTGCAATTGTTTGACCTTTTTTACAGTTTTTAGTTAGAACTGCCTTGGTTCCACTTTAGTGAAAGTAGAGGGGACCTGAGTCATTTTCTGGCTCAGAACTGTGTAAAAGGAAGAAGAATGTGCTGTTTTTGATTGGTTACAGGGTTTTTTTGTTTAGCAAATTTTTGCTGCTATTTAAGTGTCACAGTTGCACAACACTTGGCTTATAACCTACCACCTCTGAACTTTTTGGTGATGTTTAGCGACTGCACGGCTTGAGAAAAAGAGTGTTGCTGGTTTCTGCTAAACTTTACAAAAGCTAAGACTTGTATTACCATATCCATAGGTTCATAGGTTCATAGGTAGGTACTAGGCTATCTGCCCGAAGGCATTTATAAGCCCAGCCAGAATGTGTTGGCTTTCGCCTCCCCCTTAGATCAGTTCCCTATGCCTCTGTCCAACAAAGCCACTGAAGTGATCCCCGAGGTAAACTTTCTATTTCCCATCCACTCGTCAAGATTTCTTTTGAAGAGTGTTAGCGAGGAGCTCTGCCTAATGTAGATTGGGATTTTGTTCCAAAGCATGGGAAGACTCTGGGACAGGAATCTATCCCTCCAGCACATCCTATTTATTGTTGTGGCGAGGTTTAGATCCCTAGAGCATGTGGCTCACGGGGATAAGGTTTTCTTTAGGTGGAGCATGTCCATCAATTCTGGGTTGGACATGGCCTTGTATGTCAGGCAGAGATCATCTCTGAGTAGATGGTATGCAACCGAGTACAGCTGTAATTTCTTTAGTCAAGCTGCATAAGGCATCTGTTTGAGGCCAGTGATCCTCTTGATGAGGTACTTCTGTGGTCTTTCCAGCTGTTGCAGGTGTCTTGTAAGGTACATCCCAAATGGGGCGTTGTACTCTATGATGGGTCTGATGAGTGATGAGTAGAGGGGCACAATGACCACTGGATAGTCAACTGGCTCACTGATAGGACCTAAGAGGTCAAAATAGGTGAGGTCAACTCCACCAAGAGGCCAGTCACTAATGAAGATTCCCAGGGCTTGGTACTGGACCCGTTCATTTTTGGAATTTATTTCTCTGAAGTGGAAGCAAATGCTGAAGGTTTATGGCTGACTAAGTTCACAGATGATTGCAAGTTATGGGTTATCCCCTGCAGACACTAGCATTCTTCAAGAAGGTCTATCTCTGACAAATAAATGGTGCCAAAGCCATTATCTTAAACTCAATGCTAAGGAATGCATAATCATTCCCTTTGAAAGGTCAACTATCCCAGCTAATTACCATGTTGATAATATGCCCCTAAGAGTCAACACAGTATTCAGGGATCTGGGTATGCACATAGACAGTAGCCTTACCTTACCTTCGACCACCACACAGCCACAGTGGTGAGAACATCTTTTTATGTTGCAAAACTTATAAGCATGGCATCTACGTCCAAAGAGGTCATTATCTCACTGTACTCTCCCCTTATCAGACTAATCATAGAGTACAGTGTTGCCTTCCATATGTACCTGACCAGGCATATGTAGCAACTAAAGTGATCTCAGAGGTTCCTTACAAAAAGAATACAAGGTATGACAAACTTGCTTTATCAGAATACCCTAAAGCTCTTTCCCCTCTACTCAGTCTCCTATAGATTGCTGAGGTATGCTCTATGCCTGGCTTGCAAGGTATCTGCAACCTCACACTTATGAATCTCCTGCATATTCTTAAGTCAAATAGTACCAGAAATACAAGGTCTAAGGACCTGAATTTTGTCTGTGACTTAAACAGAACATGCTGGAGAGACAGATATGTGCACAGATACTGCCGCTCCTATGGAACAAGCTTCCCATCCATGTGAAGCTGAGTTCATCTATCACTAAACTTAAGTGTAGTATAGACAAGTGGATGGGGAATAGGAAATTAACACTGGGCCTGGCACCCCATGTCCTTTATGGACAGAGGTAGCTTATAAATGTTTGTCCGCCAATGTCCTGTTTGGATACAGGACATCATCATTCTTTCAGGAAGACTTGGCTAGGGCTAGAAAGGCCCATGGGTCATTAGCCTAGTAACAATGTATGACTGTATGAATCAATAAAAAAGGACTGTCAAGCAAATAACTACATTTATTAGAATGTGCTAATATTTAATTACCTCCCCAATGTGTACAACTGTTTTACTTGCAGATGAATTCAAAACAGAAAGCAAACTGCCACATAGACTAGAATCCAAAAAGGTCCAGTATTTATTAAGACAAATAATCCAAGGTTTATTGGATTATTTGTCTTAATAAATTCTGGACCTTTTTGGATTCTAGTCTACATGGCAGTTTGTTTTCAGTTTTTGGTCTTTCATATTTTTGTTTACAGATGAATTCAGTTTGGGGGTAAAAGGCCTGAATTATGAAGAAAGACACTGGGTTGCTGGTCTTATGTATCTTCTAAAAAGGAAGCTATGATATGTCACAACACAGTCAGCATATAGACGTGGCAAAGGTCATGAGAGAAACAAATGTTTCAAAAATGGCAATAAGGTACTATTCAGGACTGATTTAAGACATTTTTATTTTATTTTATAGTGAGGGCAGCAGACACTGAAATTCATTAACTGCAAGAGCCATATCATGTAAATTAGTGGTGTGATCAATGTATGAGACAGTTGTAAAAGAGGCTGGAGGGTGCAATGTAAAACAGGAGCAGCAGAGTAAATACTAATTACATCAGTAGGATGTACATAACAGACTACTTTGGTCATCATTCTCTTAGGTTTGTATGCCATGTGTACATCTGTGTAGATGAACAGGTATACAAGAAAAGTTTCAATTAAGTAGTTTTTACTGATTCAAAACATTTGTGATGGCAATCATTTCACATGCCATTTAGCGAGACAGAGCAACCATTAGTGCTTCTTTCATTTAAACAAATGAAGTAGCAGAAAGTAAAATGGAGGATGAGCAGTTTGGATTCACATCAGGATGCAGTTTAACCAACCCAATGCATAGAGTGAGACAGATGGTGGAGAAGAAACTGCATATGAGTGTAGAGTCCATCCAGGGATTCTTAGACTTGGAAATATCATACATCAAGGTCCCAAGAAAGTTTTGGTCAGTCCAGTGATGATTGAAAGTCCTGGAAACATTGGTAGAATTAGTGCAGACTATGTACAAAGACTCAATGTTACAAGTATGAACAACATTTGTACTCACAGAGGGGTTCCCTGTGGGAGTGGAAGTGCATCAGCATTCAGCTCTAACCCCAATGTTGTTCATATTGATGATGGACTACAATATCAAACGGATCAGAGAGAAACATATTGACAAAGGTGCTGTTTGCAGATGATGTAGCATTACAAGTATTTTCTGAACAGAAACTTCAACAAATGATGGGGAAATATAATGCCAAACTGAAAGCACATTGGATGAACTTGAGGAAAGACAAGGCAGTTGTCATGGCAGTTGTCATGGTTGAAAACGAAAGAAGTCAGAAGAAGATGAAAATAGTGGAACATTAATAGCTTCATGAGTCGAGGAGAGCTGGTTAATGAGAAGGGACATCTGAATGAGATCAAAACTAGAGTCAGAGGGGATGCAACCAGCTACCAGGTGTAGTGTGTGTGTGGCAGAAGAATGCCAAAAAAGCTGAAAAGTTAGGTATACAAAACAGTGATGTGACCAGCACTACTGTATGGTACAAAATTGTGGGCAGTGAAGATAGAACTGTTGAAGGAGCTAGAGGTTATGAAGCTTAAGTGTCTGAGATGACTGGTAGGATGTACAATGTGAGACAGATGAAGAAGTGATGCCATCAGAGCAACAGCCAAAGCACCTCTACTTACAGAGAAGGTAAAATTGAACAGATTACAGTGATCCATGCGCATATACAGGAAAGCAGAACATGATTTGGTGAAGAAGACTTTGGTGAGACAGGAAGAAACAAGAGTAAATGAGGGTGCCCAGCACAGAGTTAGATGGACTGCGAGACAGAAGATCTGTGATAGTTAGATATGACAGTCAAAGAAGGTAGGAGAGTGACACTGAATTGAAATAGGTGTCAGTAGTTGATGCTACACCCAGTTCCCATGTAGAAAAAAATGGAAAAAAGTGGGTTGATGATGATGATGATGTCTAAACTTAAATAATTTATTTGGTATGAGAAGTATAAAGTTTCTCAATTACTTGTACCTTTTCTGTTAGACACTTAGATTCTGATACTGTTATGTATAAAACGACTCTTTAGATCCAAGGGACTACGTGAAATGCATTATATGTAGTGGTCTCAGTCTGCACAACCAGGAATGGAACATAGGCAATACGGGCATTTATACCAAGCCTGAGCTCTCATCACTTGTATGTGTAGAAACTGCAGATTCTGCAATATCTGCATATTTTTTCTTTGGGAGTATCACTTTTCTTTCATCTCCTAAAATCATACTGGTAGATTATCTACTCTAAATTGTTCTTATTTATTTTATTTACTCATGGTTTTATGACCCAAGTTATTGTTGACAAGGGTCATAGTGTTTCACTTACCCAATTAATAAATAAAAATTACATTAATGTAGAGATGTTGCACGTACAATGCTAAACTGAGTAATGCTCAATATACACTACTTGGATCTTTGAACTGTAATGCAGAAATAAAGTAAGTCTAGCAGTGCGGCAGAAAAGCTTTATATTCTCATACCAAAAGAGAATTTTATCCCGTTTTTGGCATTAAATAAAACGGAGCCAATATATATTGATATGTCTTGTCTTATTTTGAGGTTTGTGTAAATAGTCCACAGTTTATATACAGGTAGGCAGTAAATTGCAAAAAGATGAGCATTGCACAGATATTATTAAATTTGCAGGGGAAATGTGAGCCATGACTCACAGATGGTGACTGCAATGTATATCCCTGGTTATTTAATATTATCAGTACAATGCAAGCTCTTGTGTGACATTTTGCACTAATAATATGGGTAATTATATTTTCTGTACATTAAAGTTTGAAGTAAGTACTTAAATAAAATGTCAAACCTAATTTTACAGTTTAATGTAAATAATCTTACAGTTCAGTGTACAGCAATTAAATAAATAAATGTCTGGCAGGAACTAATCATTTGCTTTGTTATATCCCTTATGAACTGAAGAAAGAAGTGTTGCTTCACAGAGAATTACAGGAATGTGTACAAATTAATGGCAGTGGCTTGCAAATAGTTATATCATTTTATTTTATTTTTGCCTTTGTTGACTGAGTTAGTCCCAATGGTTTAATAGCCTTTTCAAAGGGGAAACCAAAGGCAGAATTTATATTGACTAATGGAAATCTGGTCAGGGCACTAAGGGAAATTCCCTTGTTCTTTTCCATCATTGCCATGGGATCTTTTACTTCCATCAGAGCTACTACCAACTCAGGCAGAACGAACCTGGTTTAATGTCTCGTTTGAAGGATGAAAACAAGAAGATTAGAGTGTTTGAATGGAGACACTTCCTGCCTCATAATGTGTTACGCATCAAATTGGCTTCATCTGTCCTAATAAAGGAACATTTCAGATATTCCTGATAAATCTTCCAGACGGCTGATCCCATCTACAAAGACCCTCCTCATATCTCATGCATTCCCCAATAATTTAAAATTGTACATGTTTAACCTGAGCTCTTCAACTACTAGCCACCACATGAGAACTTTGCTGAAGAATTGGGAATGCACAGAACAATATCAGTGCAGAAGTAATGCTGCGTTGTAAGTAAACTTGATTGACATTATTTGTAAAGATATCTGAGACTGGTACTAAAATGAGTTCTATGTTATTACACATTTTTTTTTCTTCATGTGGACTAGGAGGCAAAAAATATCAAAATAAGTTCTAACATTATGTACTCCACTGCTGTTTGTTTCTCTGGAGTAAAATACATCTAAAACAATCATATAATGTCAGTAAAAGAAAAAAAGTTGTTGTATTATTATTTTTGAGTCATACACCCACCAGCTGGGATGTGTATAACCTAAGAGAGAGATGAGCAATTCCCGTTGTTGACTGTAGGCATAGACAGATATATATGTGATATTTGTTTGCAGGCAGTTATTTTTAAGGAAATGTTTTTCTGATAAAAAGTCTCACCAGATGTGGTAATTTAAAACTGTGCCACTTGCTGTAACAATGGAACTTGCCTTTTATCCCATTGTTGTACAAGTGTGGACCTGGTATATATGTGGGAAGAGGGGGACAACTTGTAAGCACATGCTGCAGTGCAATTATTTATTTATTTATTTGTTGGTATCAGAGCACCCCCCCCCCCCCCCAGGTCTGGTACATTGTTCATTCAGAGGTGGCAGAAGTGAAATGACACCGCTGTTATTAAACTCAATGCAGACCATCATCATTTATAAAGTTGCTGGCATGATTAGTTTGAGCTCCTCAGATCTGAAATTAAGACGAGCTTTTTCTGCTGTTTGTTGCAAGGTTTACTAATGAATTGGGGGAACTGCAGCTTCTCAGATTTAACTATAGTAGCTATTTAGTTCTGAAAGTTTGAGACACACTTTGATTTGCCTGATCACATAGTTATTAGAGAGTCTGCCGTGATTATTTACACTGCATGCTACATATTTTATATACCGCTGGCATTCCTTTACATCAGCTTCCTTTTCTTAGATAATTTAATCATTTTTGATATTCTTAAGTATCATTTATTCATCAGTTAAAATGAGTCAGTTACTGCAAAAGTGGTGAAAATAACTCATTGAAACACTGAAAACCACTTTCAATAAATCCTTAAACTAGCTTTCTTTAGGAGTTAAAGTTCCTTTGTACCTCCTTACAAAGAGGGACACCCTTATCACCTTTCATGCTTATATGTGTCAACTCCACAGTCACAGAATAGAAGGATAAAACTAAATTGATGCTGAAAGTGTCTTTTAGCAAATTTGTTTTAAACCATAGCAATTGCTGAAACAGCACTTGAATAAATGATTGTTTCTAACCACACTCACAGACCTGAAACAACACCGACTACTCTTTACAAATGAAAGCCTCCATAGTATTTCCTTTAAAATTACAAAACACTATTCAAACTTTTTCAGTTGCTCAGTCACATAGCAGCCAAACTTACGCTTAGTGGTGATATCGACCCAAACCCAGGCCCCGAACGCATGATCTCATTAAACTCCACAATGCACATCAAACTACCTACTCCACATAAAAGTTCAGAAATACTACTACTAAACCTAAATCTTAGAACTATGCTGAACAAAATACATGAACTCCATGTGACTCTCTCCCTTTACAACCCAGACATTACCATCTTTACTGAAACCTGGTTGAAACCACATATACCAGACATAGAAATAACCCTGGTTACAATATTCTAAGACCTGATAGAGTAGAAAAGAAGGGAGGTGGAGTAGCAATTCTCTTTAAGGACATGCTCAACTTACGAGCTGTAAACGTAAGTATTACTAACATTAATAATGCAGAGCTACTCATAACCAGATTACAACTAAACCAGAACAAACATACAAATATAATTTCCATCTACATTCCCTGTGGAAACAATTCCAGTACAATCAAAATCATTCTCCAAAATATCACAAAAGCCATATGACAGGAATCCATTATTGCAGGAGACCTTAACACAGACTGGATGACATGTAACTGACAATTCTCATAACTACCTAAACCTCCATGGTTTCATTCAAATGATTTCTCACTCAAATAGAACTGACAAGAAAGCAGATAAACAATCTATTTTGGACTGGTTCTTAGCTAATAATCCCCAGTATTAGCTAATAGCATGGTGTCTCCCTGATGATTTAAGTGACCACTTTGGAACCTTCTTACTAAGAAATCACAGTAATCCTACTAAACTAATCAACTTCCACCAAATTTGTAATAAGAAAAATTTTAACTTACAGATTCTACTTAATATTCTTGAAAACATAGACTGGACTGCTCTTAAGCAACTGCCCTTACATGCTGCTGTGCAACACTGCAATGATGCCTTCCTTACTATTCTAAACAGACTTGCACCTCCAAGAACAGTTCGTGTCAAAGCCAACTACTTACCATGGTTAACCCATGAGACTTGTACCCCCAGACCCTCCTAAAACAAAGGGACAAAGCATGGCAAACTTGGGCTAAAAATAAATCCCTCCAAAACCATTTAATTTACCAGCAACTTAGAAACAGTGCCAGACATTAAATTAAACTAGACAAACAACAGTATTATTCTAATTTACAATGGAAGTACAGAATGAATCCAAAAAAATTCTGGAACACAATCAATAACATACTTCATCTTTGCCAAACCGTAACCTACCTAACATACCTGATAACACAAACAATATTGCTGAACAATTTAAAATATTCTTCACTGAAAGTGTTTTAGCACTGACTTAGAATAGCAAGTTCCCCTCAATGCCAACACCCAACAATCCAACCAATGTTGTAGATGCATTCTCATTTCAGACAGTCCCAAAAAAAAAACTATTGCAAAATTATTAAAGAAGTTGAAACCCACTTCACTGGGAGCAGGTAACTTGCCAGCAGAATATCTAAAATTAACAGCAGATGTTATTGCCTTCCCTATGTCAATACTTATAAACTGCTCTATAACAGAACAGGATGTCCCAGCTCTTCGGAAAAGTGCATATATTACACCATTACACAAAGGAGGTAATTCAACAGAACTAACAAACTACGGGCCAGTTGCTACATTTTCACCACTTTCTAAAATTCTGGAAAGATGTATCCACTTTCAACTTCTTAAACACCTTCTAAACAATAATCTCCTCTCATCATCACAGAATGGATTCTGACCATATCATAACACTACTACAGCTCTTCTACGTTTCACTAATACTATAAATAAATTCAGAGAAGATGGCAAAGTAGTGTTTTCAGTCTTTTTGGACATGTCTAAAGCATTCGATAAAACTTCCCATCCTAAGTTACTGTCCACTATGAAAAATCTTAATATCAACCCTGATGCTGTTAACTGGTTTCAAAGTTATCTATCTAGCCACCAGCAAGCTCTGAAATGGAAGCAAGATCTATCCCCATTCCTTCCTGTTACACTTGGAGTCCCTCAAGGTTCAATCCTAGGGCCCCTCCTCTTCAGCATATTCATAAATGATCTCAATATTGCCTCCTCTCAAGCATCTATCATACAATAAATATGCAGATAATTCAACCCTCATATGTGCAGCATCCAAAATAACTCAACTTCTTACAGTCACACAAAAAGCCTTCTCTGATATTGAAATGTGGCTAGCAAACTTATTCTCAACCCTAATAAAACAAAACTTATGATCTCTCATCCATCTAAACCTACTAACCTCCCAGCTAACTTTTATATTACTGCCAGTAAGTAATACTAGGATTTTCCCAGATTCCCAAACAAAACTATTAGGCGTTATAACCGACAACAGACTAAAATTTGACATGCACATTTCTAACACAGTCAAAAAGGTTCACAAAAAAATGGGAACAATGTATAGAAACAACAAATTCTTAACAGATGCTGCAAGAATTGCCATAGCTAGAACACACCTTCTCTCCTCACTCTTATATGCATCCTCCATACTTACCAACCTCAAAATGTCAGAACTAAGTAAATTAGAATCATGTTATAATAAGATTGCCAAATTTGCAACAGATTCCACACATTCAACCCATGACTGCCAATGCCTAAAAACATCTTTCTTGGTTGGAACTACCTCATATTATGGACTATAACCAGTTAGTAATGGCTCACAAAATAATACACAATCCTGACAATGTATCTTCCCTAAAAATCTTTTACAACCCTACTCTAACATTCGTACTCTTCGATCATCTAACAAAGTATCCAATACAGCAAGCAACTCTCTTTACTCTAACTTTATTGCTAAAAATTGGAATACCCTTCCACATAGTATTAGATCCATAAGCACTCTTAATTATTTCAAATTATGTCTCAAGAGACACTTATCTGAATCCTGGCTTTGCACATGTAACACTCCAGGTTAATTATTAACTTAGCATTACTTATACAATTTGGCTGTACATACTAACTCTGTTAACATATCCCTTTTAACAACACTACTTCTCTATAAGTAGTTGCATTCCTAGCTGCAACTCTCATTACAGAAGTATTACTAACTATGCTCTACTTTGCCTAAGTGATTCTCCCTGCTTAATTTCATAACTAATGTTATGTTCAACCACATATATAAATTCAACCATATCTTTATCTATATTCAAGTGTTTAAAGTCTTGCTCAATTTGATACTATGTATATATTTTTGTTTTTACATTTTTATCCGTAAATGTGTTAATACTCATTTTTTTGTCAATTTTGTTTATAATTTCTTTTGCTTGTTGTGATAATTTGTATGTAAGCTTAGACTGAAGTTTTTGTCCCCTGGCCTCTGCTGAAAATGGGCACTGTCTCAGTCAAACTATCCCAGTAAACAAATGTAAAATAAATAAATAAAAGATGAGATCATTAAATCTATAAGAATAATACAATCTTGCATTATGTAAGTTACAGTTAGCATACACCGCACACATAAATAAAATAGCCTTCTTTGCAAACTGTAGTCTATGGTTTCAGTTACAATTAATTGTTAATGGGTAATTTTAATGTCCACAATATAATGTGGGAAATTGTTAAGGCACTTTGATACTTGTAGACTTATCAACCTAGAGTGCCCTTGACCAAGTAGTTAATGACTTCTCTATGTGCTCAGCTGCTATTTGCTTGGCTCACTTTGCCGATAGCGTACCAGTAAAGATGTTGGAAGTAATACCACTGTTAAATTCTGATCAAAATAAATTGTTTATCTAATCAGCCTAGATTTATTTAAAAATGCTGAGGGATATAGATATGAACGTACAACATGTGTTTGTAAATAGCATTTTCAAACAAGCATAGAGGCATGCTAAAATGTATTTTATGAAATATAGACTTCTTGCATTAGTAAACATGGCAGTGTGTTGAAGTAAGAAAACTATCCAGAGAAAATGTTTAAATTATGAAATACAGAGAATAAGAACCTATATAATATAGAGGATTTTGATCAAGGTATCCAGTAATATCCATCTTCTGTGTGTTGGAGACAAGAATGTGAAGAAATTCACCTAGAGAGCAAAGCTGGAGAGGTGAATCTTGGCAACTATTTGAAGAACACATAAAAGGTTAAGATCTATGACCAAATCATAATTCTTTGTAGTATATGCAGAATTTGCTGTTCCACCTACTATCAGTAAAGAAAAAAAAGTAAAAAGTATAGGAATGAGAAGTATTATACTGACTTTCAAAGCTTTTGAAAATTGATAAAGCTCTTAACAGTGTCAGATAGCAATTAGAATCAAAGTGCTCTTTTGTAGAACTAACAGCTTTACAAGACATTAGATACTTCAGTCTGCAACATATTTGTTTAGAAGTGTGGCGGGGTTAAGTATCTATTAGTTTTTAAAAGTGGTCTTACCCTGTTCTTTGCTGGGTGGCACTGTCTACTATTAGTCCTTAATACTAGACCTGGTATTAGCAGTGCTTGGATACCCTTAACAAGATTTTGTTAAGCACCGCTGAGTACTGTTTTGATCACCTCTTGTGCTAGTGAAGCAGTTAACAAGTTTATCTTTTTTCTAATTTCAGAGCCTAATCGCAAAGCTCCATGAGTTACAAAAAAAAAAAGTTGCACACAATAGCAGAAGAAGCATCACATCGGTGGCTCAAGGAGAAGGTTTGTATTACTGGGACCTTACTTAAAAAGCACCAGTGTTAAAAAGAAAGATGTATTTTTGTGCATTTATTCATTTATTAAATGGGTAAATGAGATGGTCATCATGGACATACTTCAGTCACAAAGTCGAGGAAAATGTAATATACATACACACATATACTGTGATATAGAGGAGTTGGAAAACTGTCATTCAATAAAATGGCCTGCAGAGAGAAGCAGAGTAACCCTAGATAGAGGAACAACTCTATAAAAAGAGAATGCAAGCCAGAAACAAGAGAAATTTTACCTTTTGCTGCAAAGTGATTACAGAGGGAAGTAGGCATGGATCTGTCTACAAGAGCTATACAGGCAGGAGCCTGATGCCCAAGCAAAGGCCTGTCCAAGAGCTATACAGATGGGAGTCTAATATTCAGACAAGGACTTGTTCAAGAGAGAGAAATTTTACAGCTTTATAAAAACAAAAGACTCAGGGGCTTGAAGGAAAATAGCCTGAAGCAAGGCAACATTAATGGGCAAGGAAGGCTTGTACACCCAGTACAAATGAGACTAAAGAGAATTATTTACTGAACTTTAATGAACTATTTAAGTTCTCTCATTTATGTCTGAGAACCACTGTGTACAGATGAAAGCATTTCAAAGAGTTATCACACTTCTGTATAAATATGACAAGTTTAATTCAGTAAAGCCATGATTGAATTTACAAATGCAGCCTTTGTGTGTTCTGTGAAAGTCAATGATTTGGAATGCATGTGGTTTATGTAGTAAAATGAAAGTAGTGGAAGATGGAAAATGCAAGCCATTTGAATGAAATTCCCTAAGGTGCAGCTCCATGCCACCACAATATATACATGGACACATTAGAGAAGCTAATCAACTGGAACTTTTTTCTGGGGGAAAAATATCCAGATAAAGCCTACATAGACATGGGGAGTACCTGCAAATTCCCCACAAGTGTGGTCAAAGTAGGACTGAATGCTGGCCCATAACAGAGTGACAAGTCAGATGTCTTAACCATTGAGCCACAGAGAAAATTACAAAACTAGGGCATCTAGGCATTTTCTTATAACAGATTTACAGCTTTGTCAAGAGGAAATATTCTGTGTATGCAAAGCAGTACTTTAGTTACAAAATGGGTTTATTGGTTTTCCAGTCATTTTCAGAGAATTTTGTAAGATCATGTTAGACTTTAGCAATTCCAGCTTTGAATTTAAACCAAAATTCACTAGATGGACCACTCAAATAGTGGCCTTGCATATACCCTAATCTCTTGCTTGCTAATCTCAGTAAATCTAAAGTTTGGAATGATAGGAAACCTATATCATCCAAACCAGCAAGTTGAAAGAGGTACCGAGCAGCTAGTAACCAAAGAAAAAAAATCATTATTTAGGATCACAGTCCTGGTAAAATTCTTCCTCATTCTTAAATGCTTCTACAGTGAAAGAAATATGTAAGTCGTCATTCTGTGTTAAAATCTACAAGGTTGCAAGTTTACCTACCTGATGTCTATTACAATAAGGGTGCTTGCAAAGTATCCCTAATAACAATCTCGAACATTGAGTAAACATGCCAAATGGCCAACCAAATCTGTGAAAATTTACAGGAAAATCTGGCAAGGCTAAAGTTTTCACTGTATGAGTTCTGAAAAGTTCTTGTATTAGGGGCTCATGGGAAATTTGAAAATGAAGCTTTTAAAGCCATCCTGTGCTTAAGATTTCATGTACAATAAACCAAATCAATATACACTTTCAGTATCAAGAAGGAATGCTCCAATAGTATAGCTTAAAAATATATATAAAGTATATAATATATATATAAAGTAGATATAAGACCAGTTAATGTTGAGACCAAAAATTTTAAAAAAGGGGGCATAAAAAGCCATCATGTGTCTTGACACTGTGCTTTTGCCAATGGGACTTCATCAGACTTACCTTTGAAAAATGGTCCAGTATAACAACACCAAATTGAGGCCTAACCAAACTAAGTCATAAATATAATGACTGTATGCTGCTAGTATCAAAAAGACATTATGAAGATTATTGATCTGAGCATAACAAAACATTATTATGAAAACGAGCTAAATTCTTGAACTTTTCTTTCAGGGGTCAGTAGTAGGCTTTGTGGTTAACTCTTCTTATGTTCAAAATGCTTTTTATAGAGATTTGGGTGTTAAGTCCAGGAGACCGATGGACCAGTGGGTGTACTTGCCATTCAAGTTGATGCTTCTCAAGGATGTCGTTGGTGGACCCCTGAAGTTCCTTTTTTCAATCATATCCAGGATATGAAATCGGAACTTGTTGTGTCCTTTTTCTAGGTTGTGCTTAGCTAGGGCATTGTTAATGTATTTTAGCTCATGCAGATGTTGTACCATCCTGGTCTTAAGTTAATACTAGCAGATACTAGCAGCATACAGTCATTATATTTATGACTCAATTATGTGTGGCCTCAATTTGGTGTTGGTATATTGGACGTGTTCCATTTTTCAAAGGTAGGTCCAACGAAGCCCCATTGGCGAAAGCACAGTGTCAAGACACATGATGGCTTTTTATGCCTCTTTTCTAAAATTTTTGGTTTCAATATTAGCTGGTCTTACATCTACTTTATATATATTTTATATACTTTATATATTTTTTAAGCTATACTATTGGAGCATTCCTGTTTGATACTGAAAGCGTATATTGATTTGGTTTATTGTACGTGGAATCTTAAGCACAGGATGGCCTTAAAAGGTGACAGACTATGATACCCTTATAGTCACAAGTGCAGAATGGGCTCCCTGTGATAACCTCCCTAGGTGGCTACCGCCAGTAGACACACACACACACACACACACACACACACACACACACACACACACACACATAGCCATGGATGAGTGAGGGTGGTGCTCACCATACATTACATGAAGGTGCACATAACATGAGTTGTATGACTGTTATGGCATCATCTCTCTATTCTGTCACCCCCCCCCCCCATTATGGGTGGCCAAAGCACAGATCCTTCAGAGGAAGGACACTTCGGTAATGGACTCCACACCTGTCTCATTCCACCAGTACCCAACATCATTATCAATGAGGGTCTACTTCCAATATATCTGTCTATCACAGCAGCATGACAGAATTATCATATACCAGCTCACCTGCCCTGCCTACAGATGCTCCCCTCCAGAAAATCCATGCATTTTCCTTTGCTGATCAGTAAAACATCCCATATTGTTTTTCTAACCACATGGCAATATGTTCCTAGGCACCAGAGCAAGAAATGACAGCTGAGACCTGCATTACTCACCCTGTTGTGTGGTGTAAGTGTTAATGTTTGATGCATAGTGTGACTTGACCATGCAGTACCCAGCACAACCTGAAGAATAAGTGCCAGGATCATTGTTTCTGTTTGACACTGCACTGCCCCTGTTTACTAGTCAGATGCCATAGAGGTGAACTGATATTGCTGCTTTACTTGCACTGACATTTACTGTGTCTGGCACAGTCTGTGCATGTGTGATGGGAATGCCAGTTGCTCTCTTTCAGCATCAATGTTCTTATAGGTGGAGTAGGTGGGATGGCAATGACAGGGCCTGCCTTGTGTTGTGGGTCTAGATGTTCCCTGGGATGAGGGCTGCGCTGGGTTGTCTGCTTTCTGTTAATCATAACTTGTAGCATTCAGCAAGTTGCAAATAGCTTGCAGACTGTGTCAGAAGCACATGAAAGTGGCTCCAGGTGTGCTTAGAAAGTGGAAATGAACTTTTAGCAGACCAAACATTTGCTCTATTAGGCTCTCAGTTTGTGACTGGGTGGTGTAAATGGTATTTGTGGGAACAAGCCATTCCAGTGGCATATAGGGACAAAGCCCTGACCACTGTTCAGCCAAACTGGGTTTGATTAACGGCTTGTGCAACTGACAGCATGGCAGGGAGATATGGGCATTACCATCCCTGATGACAGGGAGGTTGTGTGGACATCTCCTCCAATGATCCCTAGTGGGGGCTGGGGTAGTCCCAATTGGAAATCATAACCCAAAATGCAATATGATCCACTTCCCATTACATGCCTGCCCTTCAAATGTTAACACAGAAACCATAGGAGGGAGGAAGTAACGGGGGTAGGTCCAAAAAAGTTACTTCTCACAGATGTGGTTGGCCAAGACCTCCAGGACATCCTTAAAATCTGCTATCCCAGCCTTAGCAGAGATAGTCTGTGGGGTTAGGAGTTGGCTCTGCTAGACCCTATGATAGATGGTGTGCACTGGGTAGAAACGATATAGGATGATTAAGGGGGAGAAAAATTTCCCTGCCACCCCCCCCCCACAAAAAAAAAGACTATGGGAATGATACAATAAAAATGTTCAGAAGGAGGAAGGAGGTTTAAGGTAAGGCAGAAACTGAGTAATTTATGTAATGTTGGAGTCAATGATAATTGTTAGCAAGGAAAATATGTGTATTCTTCGTGAGAACAAAAAATCATTATTATTTGTTTTCTTTTCTATTGAGGTATGTGTAACATTGATAATTTTTAGTTAAGATTCACTAAGGATGTTTATAAAAAAATGTCTTTAGTATTCAGCATGACGCTACCTGTAATACATCTAAGGTGTCCCCTGTTTGTCTCTGAAAGGTCTCTGTAGTTAGAATAGTAAAAGCCACACATTCTTGGGGTCCACTGGTATAGGAAGTTCATGCATTCTTCTATCAACATGGGACCATTTCATTAGTAGCTGGTTAGTTAGCTGGCGATGTGTAACCCTGTGCTGGTAACATTTTTGTTTATTTTACCTGTAGCCATGTCATACTCCCTGATGGAAGCTAGTAGTGCTTATGGACAACAGATGCTGCTCGCTACTTCTGCTGTTACTCCAAGCATATTCACCAGATACAGCTCCACAAATTTTAGTGTGAGTATTGAATTGGCGTCTATATTCAGAAAACATTACATGGCAATGGCTTACCTGTGTAATTGTTCTTGTTTTCCACTGTTTCAGTTCCTCATCATAGTTTCAGAACACAACCAGGTGCATAGCTGCAGTGTCAAGAATGCCACCTTTCTGAGAAACAGGTGTAGTATTCTTAAATTATACACCTTAACACTGCCCTAGAAAGAATGCATTATTTCTCTTAACTTTTTAATCTGATAGGCAGATTTCCAAGTTATCAGCTTAGATATTTGTTATTTTGCAATGAATGACTGACTCAGTGGAATGTCTGGTTTCATACAGCAGTAACACTGCATTACATAGGCCTTTTATAGAAGGCAAACATATTACTCACAGGTTAGCATGTCTGGTCTGTGCCCTCACATAGGCTTTTGGAATACAAACATAGGCAAATTTTCCAGTATTGCAAGTTGAGTACACAAACCATTTTATTTTGAAAAATAAACAGACATGTAAGTATATTTTAATGCCATATTGATTGCAGTGTTCATAATAGAATGCAATATTATAATTTTTATGACATAACAATTACTTAAAATGTCAGAAGGATTTATTATTAATTTTTGACCACTACATGCTAATCATTTATTGTGTAACATTCCATTGCTATCAAAAGAGCATTTCATCATTATATTATTACTGCTAATTCCTCAATTTCTTATTCTATGTTTCAAGTCAAAGAAGCCTTTATGGTTTTGTCAAGATGTCCACAGCCTGGTATACTGTATCTGCTACAAAGCCACAGTAGTGGGAAAATTGCCCATTCTTACAACCATATTTATTATGATCAGATATGCCAGATATGCTGTAGACACATTCTTTCTCTTTGACAGTGTGATGCTTCTGGCATAGCTATACTAGGAACATACATATGCAGGATTGTTATAAAGCTCACAGAAGATTAGCATTTCTAAGAGAACTTGCTCCATGTTTAAATATCAAAGCTAAACAGTTTGTCAGCAGAAGACTGGCACATGGTTTGCCTGAAGTGTTTCCTCTTCTCGTTCTGTCCTGAATATTCTAAAAAGACAATACAACAACATTTCAAACTTTCACAAAATGTGCATGTATGGAAGAGAATTTTTAAAAGTGTGTTTGTAAAAGGGACCAGGCAAAGATAAAGGTTTGAGGCTGTATCTGCCCTCTTGCTTTAGTGTATCTTTTGACAAAACAAAAGTAAACTTTACTTTCAGATAGTTGGCCCATTTACAGCTAATTCTATGATAATTTATTTCTGTGCTTCTTCCCTGCTGTGAGATTATGACTATGTGAGTACTTACAGTAATAGCAGAATTATGAATATCTCTACATCTGCAACATTTATTTCTGGGTTACCAGACTTGCCTAGAGCTTCCAAATGCCACTGTCGATTTCTCCAGAAATGAATACAAGTCAGGTTTTGCAAATATAAATTGGCCAAATCAGATGCCAGTCATTTGCCACCAGGCAGAACTTGTCACTTTGGTTGTGGGAGGTTGGTATCTAGACAGCTTTTGGCAACAAGTCTTCAGTCTGAAAAATAAAAAATTAGCTCATGATGCTGTAAAACAAATCCATCTCTATGTTTCAGTGTAACAAATGGTTGAAGATCAAGTCCATACTACTATCTCAATTCTTCAGCAACAGAAAAGATACTTCTGCCAGAAATTATAACAACTGCGTAATTATTGCATAACAGATGGCAATGGTATGTAATGTCACATACAGACCACACCCATGACTGTCTGCTACTCATATCACACAAGTGCCCTTTATATGAATACCTGAATTACTGAATAGTCCATTCTACTGCAAGGTCCACAAGGAACACAGGAGAGATAGGACTGTAACATCTCCTAATCCACAGGTACACACTGTTGAAACTTTTAATCAGCACAATACAGCTCCAGGAAAATATAACTCAGAATCTATTCTAAACAGCAGGGTAAACTACCTTCAGTAAATACTATTTAAATAATAAGCATAAGGAAAGAATAGTCCCGTTGGGGACTGAGGGAGAGATCTAACAATCCAGTGACACAAATGAAGTCATACATCTACTATTACTATGAGTGCTCATGTAACTGTATTATATAATTTCATTTATCTCTATTTCTCACTGTTGCTGAGCTGTGGCTAGCTATCTTTGCACCATAAGTTGTTCTTCGATCTGGGCCCCACACTTCACCTTTACACTGAGGAGCAAAACATGTTTTTTTATAATGTAGCAAACTGCTTGCTTCAAATGTTACAAGTAGCCTGGTATAGGCTAAATACCAGAAAACAAGCACTGAGCCCTTCAATCCTGACCAAAAATGTAGTATTAGCATTAATTTTTGGATGCTAGTATTGTACTAGACAATGAAGACAATGCTGAAGTGCTTCAGACCTGACCACAAATTCAATGTCCGCATTCAGAAACTAAAAGTAGGTACTGTTGATCACGCCCCCTGACAACTAGCACCCAGAGCACTTGCAACCCTTCGACTCATACTAACTATTCCTCTGCAAAGTTGACTTTTGGGTGAAATACTAAGTTATCATTCTACAGACCAGGAGGCCTCAGACTCTATATCCTAATTGATTGCTACACTGAATGTTTCTTCTAGTTAGTGGCCAAGTGAATATTTGTTCATATGACCAAATTCTGCTTAACACATCTTTGTAGCTAAAGTTGACTTAAGGAATGCTGACACATCAGATTTTCAGATAGCTTTACTCTAGAAACACAAAACTAGCAAGTTTCTTTTGGGATCCATCAAATTCTATCAACTTTTCCTGGAATTCTGAGGGAAATGCTAAGATGATGTTAAGAATTGCTTCACTTCGTGTAATGATGGAGATAATCCAAAATCCAAACAGGAATCAACACTGTGATTGAAGAGCCGATAATCAAAGAGTTTGTTGTATGTTTACAAACCAGGCAACAATCACAGAACTTTTGTTCATATTTAGCACTTTCATTTTCGTCTGTAAGAAGACTTCTTCAGAATCTAAAACAATGAAGACTCATACCTCTCAACTTCTTAGAGCAAAAAATCTGGACAAAGCCTAAAATGAGAGGGGGACAAATAGGGACAGATTTTAAATATTGCTCTTACAAATTTAGAAAGTTCATACAATAATAGGTTTTGTATTAGCATGAATTTTCTAAAGGATGTGGAGTCAAGCTCAAATGTTTGTCATTATTTAATGAGTTCAATCCTCAGCTATTTGCCAGAAAAGTACAGATTTTTAGGAGGAACACACCAAAAATATGAATCAAAAATGTGGACATTCTGCAAAAATCTGTACAGTTGAGAGGTGTGAACTTGATCATGTGACTAAGAAGATATATTACTTTCTAAATATCTAAGCACATGCAGGGAAAAATTAAAAATATGTTTTGTAAACAATATCCTTTAAAATAATTGTTGCAAGATGTGCCAGCACAAAGTAATAACAGAAATGAAAATTTAATTCTAAAATTAAAATCAGAAATAAAAAAGTAGACTAACCTAGTTTAAAAATATTATGATTTGACTAACCACATTTTGACCACATTCATAATGGAAATATGTACATTTAAACCTTGCTTTTGCCCTGCGTTTGGTCTTAATTGCCAGAGTAATTCCTTATTTTCAAGAAATGTTTCCTATGATCCATCCTTCTAAAATAAAACAAAATGAAATTTGTTGAAAGTAGGATGGATCAGTGTGTGTGTATACAGGGCATTATTTAAACATTTCTTTTTTATTGTTTAAATTAATCATGAGTTTTCCTACATAGTGGTCTTTTTGTTTTTCTTAACATAATAATCCTTACAAGATAAACAAACAACCCTCATAATTTCACAGTTGTAAAGACTCAAACACCAATAGACCTGTTGAAACGTGTACCATGTTTGGTGTATCATAGATTTACATGCAAAACTTGCTTCTCCTACACATTGCCATCCATTTTTTTTTCTGAAATCCTTGTTTGAGTGTGTTTGCCTGTGAGAAATGGATTCTAGTTGGTGATTAATTTTGTTGTCCCTGCTGTGTACAAATGTTGGTCTAGCACCTAGGTTTGCCTTAATTTCATCTGTTAATGTCAACTGCCAATTTCTCTTAATCGATTTTTTATCACTTTTGCATCTACTGATAATGAAATAACTATTGACATATGTCTGTCCAAATTAATATACATATCGTCTTTATTATTACAGAAAATGAATAAATCATTTCCCCCTAAAATAGACTGGAATGTACTGCGTCTCTTGGTCATGATTGCTTTCTTTCTTTATACAATGTAATCAAGTAATCCCTTTCTAAAAATATTTTATCAAGTTGTCAATCTTTTGAACAAAAATGTTGTCCTCAGTAATCAGTCTAGATAAACAGACAGTTTGCCCATTACTATTATTCCTGTTTTGCTGGTATGGATGGTTATTGACTGTAGTGTAAGTATGAGTTCAGATTAGTTTCCTGAAAATGGTAGATTTGAAATACTGGTTGAACTTATGTTTGTAAATTAGTACATCTAAATTGTAAATTTTGTTAAAACCATTCTTTGGACTCCATTGCCTCTTGGAGGCATTGACACTGATGGGTTACATCCTCATGAAAGCCACACAGCACACCAATCATCTTCATGTTGGCATGAATAGTTGCAGACTGTGCCTGAATTATATCTCTGCACATTTGTTGATTGACACTATGTGCCACCCGTATATCATGGGATAACTGAGAACCAGATGGCATCAGGAACCAATAGCAGTCTCTTTTATGATGGGTATACCCATTTTAGTTGCAGTCCATTCATATTTTACTGCAGGCACAGGGAAAGAATTGTTGGTGCTTTCTGTGATGTGGTGGCTTTTGGCAGTGATGGCCTGCATCCATGCTGTGTAGTCCCTGGTCAGGTGAGTATATTATCAGACATTAATCCTGGGCAATGTCTGTAGGACTAACCATGATGCAGACAGACATTACTAATGTGTCCAGGTCTGTGATTCCATTGAATTTGTCAGCATCATTAGCAGACCCTGTATAAGGCTGAATTACAACCTGATGTCCTGTCACAGCCTTTTCAGTGCCAATTGTCAGTGGTCTAGCCTGTCAATACACAATACAGGATATAATGGTGTGAATCTGACTGGCTGGTGGAAATATAAAAGCATAAAATAGATGTATATATGTCCTGACAGTCCTCTGTATCTGAATGCCTGATGTACCTATGGTGAACATCTGTTTTGGTATCTGTGTTCCCCATTTTCTTTATGCCTAGTATTGCTCTGTAGCAACTTTGGTATAGATATCAACCTGGCTGTTTTCCATTTGAGATGTATGGCATTTGGCCACTCCAAGAAATTGTGCCTGCTCTGTCAGGCATTATATTTGTGCCCTCATAGTCTCCTTGCAGGGATACTTAGAATGCCTCTTCATTTGTGAGGCTTGCTCTACAAGATGGCTCCTCCATTTAGCAATCTGATCACTGTTATGCAGCATGTCTTTTTCAAAGCCCAACCTTCCATGCTATTGATAGACCTCTGACATTGCTGGGTAATGTCATTTTACCCACCCATTGTATTGATAATGTTGACCACTGTGCCCGATATGTAATCCAGTAAAGTTTGGTGAACATCTCCTGCCTACAGCAGATGCTATCAATGGGTTTGTGGGTGTATGAAAACATCATTCTGAGCACAGTTTATGTTGCCTAACCCCTGCCTTCTGCACTCTGTTGAGGACATGCATGTACCTATGAAACAACAAGACCATAGTTTTAGACCACTGGTATCTATGAACAGTAAGCTGGCAATAACAAACAGCATGATAGATTGGCTATGCAAAACAGTACAGGGTTATATGGGGCTAGGAAGACAGTAAATTCATAGATATGGTATGGACATTGGTAGTATCCAACAATAGTGGGATGGGCAGTAGGCAACACACAAAAGTCAACGTGGCTACACAGGTAAAGTATGGGCTTCACAGACAGTGTGGCTCAGTGCCTACTGTGGGAATCATAGGTGACAGTGGATATGCGGCAACAGAGACGACAGCTGCTTGTGTGGACATCCAGTACAGTTGTCTCCTTGATACAAACCCATAACATGTATGTGCAGGTCAGACATGTGGGTGGTGGGAAAGGTGGTTCTGTTGTTGTGGGTTGCCTTCCCACAGATGCAGTAATATGCATACATACATATATACCTCCATACATAAGTATGTGTGTAAGCATGTGTGTGCATGTGTGCGTGTGTGTGTGTGTGTGTGTGTGTGTGTGTGTGTGTGTGTGTGTGTGTGTGTGTGTGTGTGTATATACAAAACAGTATTGTTATCATAGTCACACTGACCTTACCATAGCCGATTCCCAGTCAAGTGTTCACATATTTGTGACACTGGAGAATAAAATCTTACTACAGAACTGTGGGACACTGTGTACCTCTTCTGTGCTCTCTGCTGTGGATATGCTGCTTTTGTGTTTCCAGATATAGGTTCAGAAGTTCATAGGTATGTACTAGGCAATCAGTCTTCAGACCATTTCAATCCTAGCCATAAAACTGTATCCAAAAATTCCCTCTATCCTCAAGGAGGGCAAGATGAAATAGACCATGGAAACATTTAAGGCTGCCTATCCAATTATCTAGGTTTACCTTGAAGGTGGCAAGGGTGCTACTCTGCTTGACATGTAGTGGATGTTTGGTCCAGAGGTGAGGGATATACTAAGTTATGAATCTAGCATGCCAACACATCGTATTTATTTGCTGATGAAGGTTTAGTTCCATTCACTGAGTATTTGAAGCATCTTTAGTCCTGGGAAGGAATACAAGAGCAAATATGGTTGGATCTTTCATGGCTCAAAAGGCTAGACACAGATCTCCATGGAGAGTGTGTACAGAGAAAGGGCTGTCAGTCTCTCCTGATAACTGAGTTTTTGAGACCACTGATCTTTTTAGTTATGAATCTCTGAGGTCTCTCAAGTCATGTGATATGTTTAGGCAAATGCATGCCATAAGGGTATGATAAGGTATGAGT
>NC_056725.1:576340794-576425794 GCF_019279795.1 Protopterus annectens
TAGCTATAATCAAGTTGTTTGGAGCAAGGGAGCGTACCACATATTTCTCTTTTTGCAGTTGAGGCAGAGATTTCCAAGCTATGATCAGAAGAAAAAGTGAGAAATTTAAGAATACAACTAACTTAAAAGCATGCAAAAAAGCACAGTAGCAGCTTAACCTCACCTTAAAGCAAATGGTGCAACTTTCTTTAGAACATGTCACTTCTGGAACATGGGCCCAGGGGAGGAAACCAGTAGATGTCAAGAGTTTTATACCAGGTGTACGACAAACTCCCTTAGATGAACTAGATTCCTCCTCCTTGGATATCAGTAAAACTTTCATGGCCTTTTATAAAGATTTATATAGCTCTTCAATAATGTCTACCAACACCTATAGTGAGGACCCTGTTTTATCTTTTCTTAAGGAAATTACTCTAATGCATGTTTCCATAGAATGGACACAACAGCTTTGGCTGCTCCCATATCCATAAAAGAAGTTTGGGATGCTATTTCCGGAATGTGTAAGGGCAAAGCCCCAGGTCAGATGGCCATAATGCTAAACTCTATGCAGTTCTTGGTGACTTACTTGCACCAGGACTTATAGAACTAATTTGCTTCTTTCAATCTTCCCAGACTATAAATAGGTCTTCTACTATATCCACTATTACAGTTTTCCCCAAGCTTAAGAAAAGTCCTAAGCTGCCTGCTAATTACCGCCACATTTCTCTGCTTAATGTAGATGTCAAACTTTATGCTAAAATCCATTCTAAGAAGCTGGAACCTCTGCCACCTCACTTGATTTTCCACAGCCAGGTGGGATTCATAAAAGGCAGAAGCACTGCTGACCACTTGAGAACCCTAGTGTTATACTTTCAAGGTTTGAAAAATGTTCCTGAACCTACCATGGCTGTCTCTGTTGACTCTGAGAAAGCCTTTGACTACCTTAATTTGGATTATCTCTGGTCTGTCATGCAGCCTAACAGGTTCACAGATGAAAAGTCCAAGTAGCCACTACAACCAAAACGAAATGAATCCAAAAGGCTACTAGTGGAATCACAAAGACGCTGGAGACGTGAATAAATTCCACACTTTTAATGAAGGTTTAGCGCTTTCATCTAGTACAACTAGACTTCATCAGAACTACCAAAGCCTAAAGAAACACTTAGAGTCAGTGTTAGCCTGCTTCGCTCGTTTGGTTAAACGAGCGAAGCGGGCTAACACTGACTCTAAGTGTTTCTTTAGGCTTTGGTCGTTCTGATGAAGTCTAGTTGTACTAGATGAAAGCGCTAAAACTTCATTAAAAGTGTGGAATTTATTCACGTCTCCAGCATCTTTGTGATTCCGCTAGTAGCCTTTTGGATTCATTTCATTTAGGTTCACAGATGAATTTATACACTCATTTTAAGTATTTCACCACTGTCCCCAAGCTAGAATGCTATGCTTACTAAAGGGATACTTTCTGACTCCTTATCTCTTCGTAAAGGTATTCATCAAAGATCCCTTCTCTCCCATGTCCTCATTTTCTTGATTATCAAACCCTTTAATGGGCTATTAAAGAATTCAGGTTGGCCCTTATATGGAACTGAGACCTCCACTTTTCTGTTTGTAAACAAGTGTCTAGTACTTCCTAGTGTCCCAAATGAAGATACATTTATGTTCCAAGGCTTGTTGCATGCCTTTGGTGATACGTTAGGTCTTAAAGTTAATGTGACTAAGTCTGACCTTTCTCCCATTAATACAGCAGCCTATTTCCTCAGACACAATAGAGTTGTTTTTCCCTCTAAATTGGCAGGATCCTTCCTACGGTACTTGGGTATTGAACTCCACCTTGACATTGACACAATGTTACAAGTCAACCTTAGGGATATTTGGGACAAAGCCTTTGTGTGAGTCCATTTTAGCATTGTTTACAACTCACTTTGATGCAGCATTTTGCTGTTGTCAAAAAGTGTATTTCTCTATAACTTTTCAATATTTTTAGGCATACTCCTAACCCAAGATCCCAACTGTTTTAAGGAAGATCAATAAATTATTAAATGTTTTCATCTCAGCTGGGAGAAGAAAGATAGTTTCTTCTGATAATAAAATTCCAGTATTTATCCTAAAGGCTTGAATATCTCTGACTGGGGGCTATATTCTTCTACCTTTTTGGTGTCCCTCTTATTTTCCTTGGATAACAATAGTCCCCCAAAGGGGACTCAAAAAGACGGGGAAATTTGTATGCTGACTCATCATGGGGTTTTAGTTGGTATATAACCTCCCTTCCTAGGAATATGTCCACTCAACATTCTATTCATTATACTCTTAAGGCTTTATTTAAAATATTCTCATGGCCAGACATACTGGAATCTGGATGGACCTCCTGTAGCTGATTCAGGATGCAGAAGCAGGAGTATTCAGTGGCCCTCAGACTTAAGTACTGATACTCAAAGACAACAAATTGTCCCATCTTTTGTAGATTTCCAGATGGCCTGGAACTTACAGACTACATCATTTTGGAAATTACTTCAGGTGAGATACATGATAACCCATCCCATCCTCCCTTTATTTCCATATCCTCAAAACATCACCCCCCTCTCTCCACTCTGCTACAAACTTACCCCTGTTCACCCTAGTGAAGGCACTATCAAGGGCTCTGTTATTTACTCTGCTCTACTATTCTCATTCAAAGTGGGGACCAGTTCATCGACTACTTCAACTTTCTAATCTTGTTAGCTGTCGTATAGCCTCTGCTTGGAAATTCCCAAATGATGATCATCACATATGGTTTATTCACAAAGGTAGGCTTCTGGTACCTCCTTTTCTGCACCATAAACCTGGCTACTGCAGCATGTAGGTATCAGAAACCTAATGATTCTAGCCTTAGCCTGCCAACTTTTGTGGATGGGCTGCTGCATTTGTCTTGATTAGTCCTCCCCCACCAATGTGCCATTCGATCATCACCCTCTTTGTCACCCCCTCTTTTTTATCATTACTCCAACATTCCACTACAAGGGCTTACCTTAGTACTCCTAGGATTTCCATTTGGGTCCCTCTTTGGCAACTCTTCCTTTTTTGTTTGTTCTCTTTTTCTATTTATTCTGTTTTATATGGTCATGTAATTGCACTTGCGTTTACCTTGCTAAATATTAATTGACTTTCGACAGTTCCTAATAGGCGATCATGTTATAGGTTTATTAATTGTCTTCCCATTTCTTTTACTATTCTGTTGTTCATAGTTATATAAACTAGTGTTTGGTTTACTTTCTACTTGATCTGCTTGTTGTTAGTATATAAAGAGGTGCTTCTTCTTCAAAATAATGTTTACTAAAATGTTATCAAGTATATTTTTTATATAGGGGTTCAAAGTGTCAACTACTATAGTACATGAGGTTGGAGGTAAGATCTTAGAGGTCATGCATGCTTTATGTGCCTGATTAACTTTCCTATACATTCCGTGAAGATGAAACTACTTCAACGGCCATTAAGTCTGTAGTTGGAACTAAAGTCATATGGCAAATGACACTGAGATCTGCTGAACTAGTATAATCATTTTCATTTGAAATTGCCTATATTTAGGTCTCTGCATGAAAGCAAACAGCTCTTGCAATGTGCTGACCTTTGGAAACAGTGCTGTTTAGATACAGTGCATGTAAGTATTGTGACTGCCCTATACAGTTACTCTTACATTTTGAGACGTTTGAAGTTAAAGGTGAGAACTATTATTTTTTTCCATTAATATAGGAAGGAAAAGTATACAGTTTTTTTTTTTAATAACCCTAAGATGTGCAACAAAGTTGATTTGCTTATTCATCATTTGTTGACCATGTATATGGGCTGGCCTGTGGATACTTTTCGGCCAAAAATGAATGTTCTTTTTTGTTTCTGCAGATCTATGCAGTAGAAGCTACCCTTGACTTCCATTATAATGTTATTACACTTTTTAAAGGCAGGAAACATAAAGATCAACATTCCATTAAATGGTTACATAACGGCCATGCTTATTTTTACCTCAGTATACAAATAGCTAGATTATAAACATCATTGACTTTTTGTGTCTAGTGTGAAGCACAACTCCATATTTTCTACTCTAAGCAAAAGACAGAAAATACATGTAATTGATGTCAAGGTGAAGATTATTATACTAACAAGGACCTACAGAATAAGTAAAAAAATGCAAAAAATTTTTGAACAAGATGTCTGTTATGCTTAATTACATAAGAGCTGTGACAGAGGAGTTGAATCTTTGCACCAGGGAATGTGGCATAAATTCTGAAGTTACTTGGGTGGAGATACAAAACCTGGACTGGAACAAGACATAATATCAAATTTCTTAGTTTATAATTGCACACACACACACACACACACACACACACACACACACACACACACACACACACACACACACACACACACACACGCACACACGCACAAACACCACAGAAAAAAATAAATGTCTATGGATGCACACATTGAGACACACAAACACACAGACACACATGCAGTGCCTAGTATAGTACTATATACATGTGTGTGTCTATATATTTTTGCATCTATTGATAGAATGGTAGCGAGATAGATAATTAAATGCATCTCAAGCGATACACTGCACAGATGACTTCTGACTCACAAGCTACAAATGACTACTGTTGATTAGTTTACCTAAGTAATGTACAGCCTTCTAAGGCATACTTAATGGAGGTAGATATATGTGTATTTTAATGCAACTCAGCTTCTTGACCTTCTCGGGTCAAACGAGGTATGCAATTTACAAAGCTAGCCACAGGCACTTCTAATGCAAATATTTCAGATATCAAAACTTGTGCTTATGGCTCAGATAACGTGTAAATAACTTTAGATAGTCATTTAAAATGCCAGTGTGCTCTGAGACAAGCTGTCTGAAACCACAGGAGACTATTATTTCATTTTTCAAGTTGATATTTATATTATAAACATCAAATGTCCTTTAATTATCTGCTAGAGATCTTTCTTAACCAAAGTAATAACTTCAGGGATTTTTTTTCTTGTTTTTGTATATTGCACTTGATGTTAGCCTGAGGCCTCAGTAAAACAGAGACAGTCTGTCTCTGTTGGGAATACCTAACTGTCCAGGTTTTGACTGGATAAATAAATAATATAAATAAACTATAAAGAAATGTGGATTCATTATGTCAGAAAGTGCTGATGTTCAACATTTTCCTTTTGCTCTCAAGCAGTGTGGCATTTCAAAATGTAATAAACATTTTAGAAGAATACCTGTTGAAATCTGTTTTTGTTTTTCTTTAATATTAATTTATTTTTATTAAAAAATGGTTGGATGAAACAATCAGAAAAGTGTGGAGCTTAAATTTGCAAGCAAGAAAAATATTGCAAATGGAAAACAAAAGCAGAGAATACTCTGACATTTGATAGGGGTGTAGCAGCAAAAGTTAATGTGGAAAGGGTCCTGGACAAAATTATGCAAGATGAGTTAAGGTGAACAATGAACAAGACAAAACAGAAAAGAGGCCTGCTTAGATGATGGGTTAGCAATGCAGAAGCATCATCAGTACAAAGCAAAATGTTTTCGCTTTCTGTACAGTCAGCTGGATAACGTAACAATGTGTTATAGAACCTCTATCTCTCCAGGCAAGTAAAACAGAAAGCAGATAAAGATAAATTAAGATAGTGCAATAAAAATGGGACAGGGTCTGCAAGAGAAACATATAAGGAAAAGCTAACAGAATTTCAATGCACCTAGTTCAGCAAAGGAAAATGGGGTAACATACCATATTTAATGTCTCAAAGAAATGAACATGATGCAATGCTGAAACATTTTTAATAAAAGTGTGTGCATCAAGGTGATCTGCAGGTGTCTGCAGCAACAGGTGCACACAGCCCTGATGAGGGGCCTACTCCATGAGTTCAGGCAAGCTGAACCTGACAATTATAAAAACAAGCCTCAAGTAAGCACCAATACCCTGAAATGACTCCACTGAAAGTTGCTTTCACTGCTAATGGAGTTTGCTCTTTACCCCACTGTTGTTTGGATATTGATTGCCAATTACACCACTGCTATGTGACTGTAGAGTACGAACAGAGACATACGTAGGGCAGGGTGAAAGGGACAACCACCATGGATGCAATCTGTTATGGGGTATGATCAGGAGATGCCAATCCAGAGATAGTGTGCTACCAGCATTCAGAAATCAATGCAGTTAGTGCATTAATGGACAGCTCTTTGTGTAGGACATTTAGACTGTAGCAAGGCACTTATAGCATTTGTAGCAAGACCCTTGCCACAGTTTAAAGTAGTCTGCTTAAATGAGAAAGCTACATTTTTTTTTTTGGTCTTCAGCTTTGAGTCGGTGGGGGGGTGCAGTAAGTTAGCTACAGCGCTGAATATGTATCGATGTTTGGGGCATGGGAGACTAAGGTGAGCTCGCCCTCCTGCAAAAATTTGAAAAAAAAAATGGTTTGTGGTTAACTGAAGGTGACTGTCAGTAAGTTAATTTTGCTGTGTTGTCATCCACTGAAAGTTTCTTCTGTGATTTGAACTAACTATGTTATAGTAATAATTCCACTTGTCATTAGCTTATTCATGAACAGTCTGCCAGTAGCTGTTTAGAACAACATCAGTACATACGGAAAACATAATATTAACACAAAGCTACTGAGAGAGATAGAGTAAACTTCTTCAAACATCTATAGTCAAAAAGAGAATTTTCTATCTGTCCCCTTCTGCTTACATAGTGAGCTGAGCTTAAACTTATGTAAACATTTTGTATCTCGACCTGTATAACTCACTTTGGAGCTATCATGTCATTGTCTCCTGTTTAAAACAAGGACTGAAAAATATTTGGTATGATAACTGCTGACAGAATGGAAACCCCAAAGCAGTGCCTTGGTTAGCATAAATTTGATATTTCTGCTATGAAACACAAGACTTCCTGAATGTTGGCATTTTGGATCCAAAATGATGAAAACAAAGTCCACAACTTAAAAGGCTGAAAAACTCCTATTTATTTGTTTTTTTTCCTGGAGTTCAAATCCCCCTGCATCACAAACTTATATATACCAACTCCAGAGTTACACCAGGTCAAAGAAAGGCTAAATGCCCCTAAAGACGTGAAACACTGCTGGTGCACAATTAAAAATTGCACTGGCAATGACTTCCTGTGAGATAAAGCATTCAGCGTTATACCACCCGGCATTTTTTTGTCTGCAAGCTACCCATACTCGAGCAATTTCTTCTCAAGCACTTGTATGGGATACAATTCTGAAATATTATTTATTACAAATACAATTTTAGGTATTCTGCTGAAGTTTTTGTTGTTTTGTGTAGTTTTACTGTAAATGCTTAGATTTTAAAGAATCACATTCTAAAATAAATAACAAAATAAAATAGGCCAAACAGCTTGCTACAAATTTGAAAATGTAAATACGCCGGTGTCTGAGTCCTTTCAGAACCCAAAAGGGATACTACATGTAGCAGATGAAGCCTCACCTCAAGACAAAGCCTGGACCGCTTGCAATAGTAAAATAATAATTCCAAATCTATAATACAATCCAGATGGCACAAATTTGGTGAGATTTGTTTCTGCTCTCTAGAGTAAGGCAAAGACAAGAGATCATGGGGAAAACCTCCAAATACCTGATTATTTTGGAGAAAGCAATGCTTAGTGCCACTCACTTAGAAGCCCTCTTATTTAAGCACAAGAAGACATTTTTTCAAAACTGAAAAGGACAGATTTAAAACTGAAACATCATTTCACATCTTCTGGAAAAAGATTAATTTCTTCCTGGAACAAGTTAAATGTTCTGGATAGATTGAAAGATAATCATGATCTACTGGTGAAAAAGATGTTTATTAATAAAGAAATCAGGACAGAGAAGCAAAGCAGGTTATAACCACAAATAACTAGTAAGAGAAAGTTTAATATGTGTTAAGCTTTGGTGTGTGTGTGTGTGTGTGTGTGTGTGTGTGTGTGTGTGTGTGTGTGTGTGTGTGTGTGACTGGATCTGTAACTATGCACGTATATACATATTAATAGACAGATATAGGAATGGGAGCCATGAATTTGGTGAAAAATTACATTGGCTAACATCTGTTTAGTCAACAGAATTTGATGACTACCCAGGTGGTTGACAGGTGTGTGAGACTGCACAGTTCTAGAAATTGAGGAATATGCCCTATCCCCTGTAATGTACAATCTCAGAGTTGGTACACACACACACACACACACACACACACACACACACACACACACACACACACACACACACACACACACACACACACACACACACACACACACACACACAATTACCGCCCCATAAGCTTGACGAGCCTTGTCTGCAAAGCTATGGAGAGGATCATAATGGAACTCATAAATAAAGACATTGGGGACCTACAGACACTGGATCCTACCCAATTTGGCTTTGTCAAGGGCAGATCCTGCCTCTTGAACTTGGTCGACTTTTTTGAAACAGTCACTAAGGCCATTGATGAGGGTAAGGCAGTTCACACAGCCTACCTTGACCTAGCAAAAGCGTTCGACACAATACCCCACTTGGGCATCATAGAAAAGCTCACCAGCTTAGATGTAAACCCATATGTCACAAGATAGGTTGCAAACTGGCTCAAGGACAGAACACATAGGGTTAGAGTTGCTGGTGCCATGTCAGACTCTAAGCCGGTCACGAGCGGTGTCCCACAGGGCTCAGTCCTGGGCCTCCTCTTGTTCGGCATTTATTTTTCTGAAGTGCAGGCAAACATAGGGGGATTGTGGCTGACAAAATTTGCAGATGACTGCAAACTGGGCACCATAATTGACACTCCATCAGACACAGACATCCTCCAGAGAGGTCTCATAGAAATGGATAACTGGTGCCAGAGCCATGGCCTTAAGCTAAATGCCAAAAAATGTATAGTCATACCCTTTGGGAAAAACAAGGTAACCCCTAATTACCACATAGGTGGTAATCCATTAAACATGGAAGAAGTTATCAGGGACCTGGGGACCCAAGTTGACAGTAACCTCTTTTGACACTCACATTGCCAAAGTGGTTAGGAAGACCTTCTACATTGCCCACCTTATCATGAAGGGATTCACATCCAGATCAGGAGAGGTCATTGTACCCTTGTACTCTTCACTTATCAGACCAATGATTGAGTACAACGCCCCATTCGAATGTACCTTACCCGACACCTGCAGCAGTTGGAAAGACCCCAAAAGTTCCTCACCAAAAGGATAAAGGGGCTCAAACATATGTCATATGATGCCCGACTGAAGAAACTCCAGCTCTATTCAGTCGCATACCGTCTGCTCAGAGGTGATCTGTGCCTGACATACAAGGCCATGTCCAACCCGAATTAATGGACATGCTCCACCTCAAAAATCAAAATCCACCAGAGCCACGAGAGCAAGAGACTTAAACCTCAACACGGATATAAATAGACGTGCTGGAGGGACAGATTCATCACCCAGAGACTCCCTACACTATGGAACAGAATCCCAGTCCATGTGAGGCAGAGCCCCTCACTGACTCTGTTCAAAAGAAATCTTGACGAGTGGATGGGAGATCGTAGGTTTACCCCGGGAATCATCTCTGTGTCACTGCTGGACAGAGGCACAGCAAACTAATGGATATAGTATTCTCATCCTAAGGGGTGGTGAAAGCCACACACACTCTGGCTGGGCTTATAAATGCCCTAGGGCAGATAGCCTAGTATGAACCTATGAACCTATGAACCTATATATATATATATATATATATATATATATATATATATATATATATATATGTGTGTGTGTGTGTGTGTGTATATACGGGTCTATGTCAGATGATCAACGTTTCGGAAACTCAAAAAAAATATTGATGAGACCATAACATCAAGTTCTGGAAAACTCGAACATAAACAAAAACCCACAGAAATCTACCTTTTTTTAGCAACTCCGAGATCTCACTACAGTAAGGAAAGAGATACAGTTCCTGATCTTCGCTGTACTGCTATCTCCATTCAAAACCTTCAAGTTTTTAAAAACTCGATCATATGGTCTCAATCATATGGAGTTCGAGTTTCTGAAAACACGATCAACTGATAGGGACCCATATATAAACACACATATATATATATATATATATATATATATATATATATATATATATCTAGATAGATAGATATTTTTATATTTATATATATATATATATATATATATATATATATATATGTGTGTATATATGTGTGTGTGTGTGTGTGTGTGTGTGTGTGTGTGTGTGTGTGTGTGTGTGTGTGTGTGTGTGTGTGAGTGTGTGTCTATTACAGATGATCAACTTTTCGGAAACTCAAAAAAAAATATTGATGAGACCATAACATCAAGTTTCGGAAAACTCAAACATAAAAAAAAAACACAGAAATCTACATTTTTTTTACATTTTTTTTTGCATCTAGGTAAGTTATTTGGAATACCCAAGATACATAAAAACACTTTGGATCCACCCTTCCGACATATCATTTCCAATAAAAAAACTAAAACAGAAAAGATAGCACAATATTTGGACTCTATTCTCAACCCTTTGGTCCAAGCTACATCTAATTATCTAAAAGATTCATGGGCTTTTCTGAATGATTTATTTGAACATAAAAATGGTTTATCTGATTGTATATTTGTTTGTTTAGATGTTGAAGGGTTATACACCAATATACCTCATTCAAAGGGTTTACAACTATTTGACTTATTCTTAAATAAGTACACCAACTTCTCCACTTCCAAAATCAACACGCTGCATACTTTAATTGAGCTAGTACTTAACAATAACTTCTTTTTTTTCAATGATAAAATATACAAACAAATTAAAGGAGTAGCCATGGGCTCTATAGTAGCTCCTTCTTTTGCCAATATAGTATTGAGTGCGTGGGAACTTGAAAACCTCCATCTTTTAACTAATTTTCATTCAGTTCACCTTTACAGGAGGTTTATTGACGATATCTTTTTTGCATGGCACAATGATCAATCTACCTTAGATAATTTTATTACTGATATGCAAGATAGTTTGGGCTTTCTTAAACTTATTTTATCTTGTTCTGGTAAAAACATTACTTTCTTAGACACCACCATTTATATATCTTCAGGGATTGTTTGCTCCACCCTACACAGAAAAGACACTTACAAAATTAACTTTTTAGATTACACCAGTTCACATCCATACTTTATGAAGAAAAACTTAGTACGAGGACAATTTATTCGCATTTCAAGACTGGTTAGCCAAGATGATGAATTCTATTCTCAAGCTATTTTGTTGAAACACATGTTCATTTCTAGAAATTATCCATCTGGCTTAGTTAATTCTATTTTTGAAGAAGTTGCTTCTAAAAGATATATTTTACACTTGCCTATTCTAAATTATGGCTTTAAACCTAAACCTCACAACAACACTGCTGATAAGTCTAACATGACACTTAGTTTCCCTTTACCCATTTCTAGGGATATGTTTGCTATTAGAGATATCATCTCTAAGAACTGGTATCTGTTAAAAGAATCTCATCAGTTGCTGTCCGCCCTGGGTACTTCTCCTTTGTTTTCCTACAAAAGAACTAAAACTTTACGTATGAGTCTAGAAAACAGAGATGCTCCTTATTATATGGTTTCTACACTTGATGCCATTTCTTCCAATGGTATGCATACATGCAATAGATGTGTTATTTGTCCTTATATTCTCTCAGGTCCTGATTACACTTTTCAACATTGCAACTACAGAATTTGTTTTAATAAGTATTACCATTGTCATTCTACTTCAGTTGTTTATGCTGGCATATGTGCCTCATGCAATTGTTTTTATGTTGGTAAAACTTCTAGAAAGTTATCAGACAGAGTAAAGGAGCATTTAGCAGCTATTAGATCTAAAAACATGAATAATGCTCTTGCTAAGCACAGTTCTTACTGTTCCAACTTTTCAAAATTCAACTTTATTATTCTTGAACAAGTTGACTGCTTTTTTGGTGACTGGGAATTGCTTTTGGAATTTAGAGAGCTTAAATGGCAATTATTGCTCGATTCAGAAACCTATCCAGGTATTAATGAAAGTGTCAACATTAAATGTGCCCTTAAATGGTTTAAATAATATGTTTTTTAATTTCAATATCATCTTAAATGTATAAATGCCATGCTTGTTATTTTTATTTTTATAAGGTTGTTTAATCACCTATAGCTTATTTATGCTATACCCTGATTCATTGATTTTTGAGCCTTTTAAAACCTCTGTTTCAGCTTTTTTCCTTTTCATTACTTGTGTATTACCCATTTATTCATCACATCTTGTCATCTCTTCTATTTATTGGATTTTACTGTTTATTTAATTAATTACTTGATGGTTATATTACCTATTTCATTGGCCTATTGTGTATCTTATTCCTATTGGCCACATTTGTATTCAAGATTCTACACTTCTATTTAAACTTATGACAGTTTATTTTGTATCATTCTGAAGAAGCTCTTTCAGCAAATAAGAGCGAAAGCTTAATCATCAGTTTGGTGTCCGAGTGCTTTTTTCATATAGTTCTTTATTTTTCATTATTACAGAAGTTTAAACTATTTATATATATATATATATATATATATATATATATATATATATATATATATATAAGCTAGAGATGTGGAGGGCGCAGCCATGCATGTTGAGTATAAGGGGCTTGCCCCCTGCACAAACTTATGATGTTAAGTTGTCTATCTCGCCTTCATTCTTGCTGGATGGGTTCGGAGCCGACCTCGGCTCCGACTCAGCCACTCTAAAAGCTCGAGAGTTGGTTCCACCGGCTCGAGGCTCCCCTTATATCCCACAATGCTAGGCGAGAGTTACCTCAGATCTCGTTTGCTGCTACAGCGATCGAGGTGTTGGTTTTCTACCGGTTCTTGGTAAGTGACTTTCTTGTAAAGTTAGTGTATTTAAACCCCTTTAATTTTAAATTTTATACTTATTTCCCTTAGTTTAGAGGAATTCTTGCCCCTTTTTCTTAAAATTCCTGTTTTTCCCCACAAGAACTTTAAGTTCTTCCCTCCGGCCTTCAGGCCTTCTTCCTTCCCTAGTGGGTGTGTGTGTGTGTTATTTTTCTTAATTTAAAACCTAGTCAGTTGTTTTATTTTAAGCTAAAACTAGACAGGGTGTAATCAGTGTGTTTTTGACTGTGTGTGTGATTGCACTTTCGGAATGTCTAAAGAATCAAAGGTCTCAGGCTTCAAGAAGTGTGATGCGTGCTGTCAGAAAATGTCTCTGACAGACGGTCACACTTCTTGTGTCTACTGCCTGGGGCCTTTGCACCTGCAGGACTCCTGTGCTGTTTGCCATGGCTTCAGTCCCAGGGTCCTGTAGGAAAGAAAAAATAAATAAATTTTAAGAGGTTTACTCAAGCCTGAGGATTCCCTTACTGTGTCTTCAGGGAAGCCCTCCAAGGCTTCTAGGTCTTCGGCTCCAGCAACTGAGCCGAGACCTAAGGCTTCTAAACCTCCGCCTACATCGGCTCCGGCTGGAGCCGATGAGTCTCAGTCCACAGTTTCTGTGGTTCCCTCGGCTCCGGCTGGAGCCGAGGTATTAGAGATTCCCGTGTCGGCTCCGACCAGATCTTCGGAGCCGACATCGAGGAAGAGGTCCAGGTCACCATCCCTTGGCTCCGTTCATTCGGCTCCAGGATCTCCCCTGCTGTCTGAACGGAGCCATAAATCTCACTCCTCTAGGTCATCGAGGCTGTTGGATCATGACCTTCAGAGGGTAGTGAGTCGACTTCTTAAGTCCGAGGCACTGGCCCAGATGCTTCAGAGACCGACTCATCAGTCGATGCCTGCCCCTGTCCATCAATATATTCCTCCTCCGACTCCGTTGAGCTCGGAGCCGGGTCGTGTCGGAACCGAGACTGTGGTAGCGTCGGAGCCGATACAATTGTCTTCGGCTCCATCGTCGGCTCCGATTTCTTCCTTAGAAGAATCTCGGCGCCGGACTTCCATCGTCGGCTCCGAGGGGGTGAGTGGCATCGGACCCTTGTCCGACCCAGCTCTTCCTCTCGGAGCTTCGGCGCTGGTGAGTTCGGCTCCGACATAGGCCTCAGAGCCATCACTGTCGGTGCCGAGGGAGGTTCTCAGCTTCTCGGAGCGGGGACCTCTGGCTTTGCCTGACAGGGTGCGTTCGAGGTCATGCGGAGTGTGTTAGAGCCTGGCTCTACTCCACAGTCGGCTCCGTCCGCCCCTCCCTCTACGGTGCCTCAGGTCAAGTCGACTCACTCCCTCATCCCGGACCGCAGAGAGCCAGCTCCTCAGGAACCCCTGTGGGGATTTCATCCTCTTCCGAGGCCTCTCCTGATTTCGCAGAAGAGCCCCCTCGGAAGAGGAAGTGTAAGAGGAAACACATTGACTCACCTGAGTCCATCACATCTGACACAGATTTAGATGATTCCGAGGGTTCCCCGTTCCCCTTCTGAAGATGTCTCCTTTGCAGACATTCTAGAGATCCTGAAGCAGAGGGAAATTGGCCAGCCCTTAACCCTTCGGAGGATGAATCTGTGTATCTTGAGGCGTTTGGCTCTCGCCCTTCCACCTCCTGGGTGTCCCCCTTGACCCCTCATGCAGGTGGTTGCTAAAAAGGCATGGACGGCTCCTGATTCAGTGGACCCCACTCCCAGGAGACCCTCCAAATTCATAACGGCACCAGCAGACAAACAGTTCTTGACAAAAGGAGTTTCTGTGGATGCTATGGTGGTAGCTGCTGCCACTAAGAAGGAACTAGCTGATCCTTCAGTACCTGTCCATCCACCTAACAAGGAATCTAGGTCCATGGACAGGTGCGGAAGCGGATGTTCTCGTCAGTGACATTTACTATGCGTTAAGCTGAACTACCTGTGCCATTTCACTTTCGTCTTCAAAGGGACTTGATTAAAGAAGCGAGTGACATGTTGAAGGATCCTACAGCTGCGGGTTTTCAAGATAAAATGAACACTCAGCTGGCTACCCTTAACTCCATAGCCAACTCCTCCATGCGCCTCCTTTCTTATGCGGCTGATGGAGCGAGTAGGGCCGCAGGGACAGGTGTGGCCTTACGTAGGCATGCCTGGATGCGGCTATGCAATTTTGCGGACCCCTTCAAGACGTCTTTCACTAACTCCCCGTTTGATGGATCATCTCTTTGGTCCTCAAGTGAAAGAAACCTTGACTAGGTGCGAGACTGATGGCAAGACTCTTTCTGCCGTCGGAGTCCGTTTTTCTACTCCTTCTAGGCCTTACCCCAAAGGCCAGAAAAGTGGGAAAATGTGGTTCCATAAACAATCTCAAGGGACTTCGCCTGACGCACAAAGTCGTTACCCCGCCAGAGGCAGAGGCGGGAATAACAATGGTAGACGTCGCCCTCGAGGCAGGGGGGCTCCACAGAACCAGGGCAATCGAGAAGCCTTCTCTGATAAGCCCTTTCAGCATCCCTGAGGTGTTGCCCGACTGCCCACCTTCGGAGGCAGTCGGGGGAAGGTTGTCACTGTATCCAAAAGCCTGGCTATCCCTGACTCAAGACAAATGGGTACAGTCCGTCATTTCCGAAGGCTATTCTATCCCCTTTCTTCGCATTCCGAAACAATCAAAAAAATCCCTTCCAGATGTTCCACCCGCTCAAAGGGATCTAGCGGTTTTGGAAATTTCAAAACTGCTTGCAAAAAGAGCAATTCAGCCAGTTCCAGCAGACCAGCAAGGATCCGGAATCTACTCAAGGTTCTTTTTAGTTCCAAAGAAAACAGGGGACTGGAGACCAATTTTGGATCTCAGTATCTTGAACAGATCAGTCAAGAAAACAAGATTTCGGGTGGTCACGCTGCAGTCCATCCTTCCCCTATTGGGAAAAGGAAACTGGATGTGCTCTATAGACCTTCAGGATGCGTACTATCACATAAAATGAACAGACGCTCCAGAAGATTCCTCCGCTTCAGGCTGGGAACCAGTCATTTTCAATTCAGGGCCCTGCCCTTTGGTCTCACCACTGCCCCGGTGTTTACCAAATGCATGGCAGTGGTAGCTTCTCACCTGAGACGACAAGGATTCCAGGTGTTTCCATATTTGGACGACTGGCTCCTCACAGCTCCCACCAAGCATCTCCTTCTGATGGCCAGGGATTACACTTTTCGCATTTGTCAAAAGTTAGGCATTTCAATAAATTGCGAAAAGTCTGTTTTGTCGCCTTGTTGTACTATTACCTTCATAGGCGCAAATCTAGACACAGTAGACATGTCTGCGAGGCTAACAGATCAGAGAATAACAGACATACACAGACTGGTCTCACTCCTTTTCAACAACAACAGAATCAAAGCCAGGTTAGTTCTGAAAGTGTTGGGAATTATGGCGGCTGCCATACCTCTGCTTCCATTAGCCAGATTCCACATGCGAATCCTTCAATGGATGCTCTTTACACAATGGTCATACCAGCAACTTCCAATGTCCCACACCATTATGATCATGCAGGCGTGCAGAAATCATCTCATGTGGTGGATGTCTTCCCCTCAGCTCTTGTTGGGAAGACCCTTTGTTCCTCCCCCTCCGGTTGCTACTCTGACAACGGACGCCTCCCTGATCGGGTGGGGGGGGCATTATCAGGGCAGGACGGTCCAGGGCACATGGCAACCAGACGAATGCCACTTGCACATAAATGTTCTGGAGATGAGAGCAGTGCTTTTAGCGTTGCAAGCCCTTCAAGACTCTCTCCCCTTGGGAACGATTGCAATCCAGACAGACAATATGTCTGTAGTGTGGTACATCAACAAACAAGGCGGAACCAGGTCCTACCCCCTGTGTCGAGAAGCACTCAGATTGTGGCAATGGGCGATTTCTTCTCAGCGGTTTCTGATAGCAACGCACATCCCTGGGAAGTCCAATCAAATCGCGGACAAATTGAGCAGAGCTATCCTCATGCCTCACGAGTGGTCCCTGAAAGACTCTGTTGTGAGAGATTTTCTCAAGTGGGGTCAGCCTTGCTGCGATCTTTTTGCTACTCCCCAAAACAGCAAGTGCAGAGATTATTTCACTCTATTCCCTTTACCAGGCCAACCCAGCAGAGACGCTCTAGTCCAAGTTTGGCCCCGGGGACTTCTGTATGCATTTCCTCCCTTCCCACTAATCTCTCAAGTGATACAGAAAGCTATCGCTCAGAAGGCCTCGTTGATCCTCATTGCTCCTTACTGGCCTCGACAGGTGTGGTTCCCCTTTCTACATCAATTTCTACTGAGCGACCTTGGCATCTGGACCTAGTTCCAGATCTTTTGATCCATCAATCGGGTCAGTTACATCGCTCCCTCCCTCTCTGAACCTCACTGCTTGGTTCCTCCAGTTCCAACCTTAGCCAGGCTTCCTCAATTATCTCACTCTGTTCGAGATATTTTGATAGCTTCCCATAAATCTTCCACTAGGAAGATTTATTTGAGTAAGTGGAAACGCTTCACATATTGGGCTCAAGGAAGGGACATAGATCCTTTCACTGCTTCCATCCAAATAGTCCTTGATTTTCTAGCTGAACTCTTCCATGCAGGTTCATCCCCTTCTACTCTTAAAGTTCAATTGGCAGCTATCTCTAACTTTCATGTGGGTATTTCTGAATCTGCCTTAATGTCCCACAAGCTTTGCAAAGCCTTTTTGAAAGGAGTTTTTCTTCTCAGACCTCCTATAAGAAATCCTCCTTCTCCTTGGGACCTAAATTTAGTTCTTACTTCTTTGATTCTTCCCCTTTCGAACCTGCAGCCTCCTGTTCATTAAAATTGCTATCATGGAAGACTCTCTTTCTGGTAGCTATTACTTCAGCTAGAAGAGTCTCAGAACTTCATGCACTCAGCTGTCGACCTCCTTATCTATTGTTCCATAAGGACAGGGTATCCTTACGAACCAACCCGTCCTTTTTGCCTAAGGTAGTCTCGACGTCAAATCTAAATCAAAGCATTGACCTCCCTGTCTTTTTCCAGAATATTCCAATAGGTCTGAACAAAAATTACACTGGCTAGATGTTCATCGTCAGTTGAGGTACTATTTGGATAGAACAAAACAATTCAGAAAATCTGACCAACTGTTTATCTCCTATGCAGAAGGCAGAAAGGGACTTTCAGTTTCAAAGGTATCATTATCTAGATGGCTTACATCTCTGATTACCCTTGTTTATGAGATTAGACACCAAAAGCTGCCTAATAAACCTAAGGCCCATTCTACCAGAGCTTTGGCTACTTCCTTAGCCTTCCAAGACAGACTGCCTATTGACACCATTTGTGCAGCGGCTACTTGGGCTACTCCTCACACTTTCATTTCTCATTATAAGTTGGATTTAGCTTCTAGGCATAGAGCTAACTTTGGTTCCACTGTTCTCAGGAGTCTGTTCCGTTAGGCCACCCAGGACAAGGTGCTAGGGACGCGGTCCTATCCAGCAAGAATGAAGGCGAGATAGACAACTTAACATATAGAAGTTATGTTCTTACCATAACGTTCCATGTTAGTTGTCTTCTTCTCGTCTTCTTGCATCCCACCCTCCTTCCCCCTGGCCTGGACAGACCTAGAGGAGTTGTGATTGTGACCTCTCTTTCTACCACCTCTTTTCTTAGGCATATGCTGCTTTGCATATTTCCTGAATCAGGATGTAGGTCACTCTTCTTTCTCCCTGTTGTTAGAGGTGGACTCTGTTTATAGTCATTTTGTTACTATTATAAGCTGGGGTTAGCTTACAAACGAGATCTGAGGTAACTCTCGCCTAGCATTGTGGGATATAAGGGGAGCCTCAAGCCGGTGGAACCAACTCTCGAGCTTTTAGAGTGGCCGAGTCGGAGCCGAGGTCGGCTCCGAACCCATCCAGCAAGAAGAAGGCGAGAAGAAGACAACTAACATGGAACGTTATGGTAAGAACATAACTTCTATTTTTTTGTCATCTTTTTTTTTTCTTTTGACTTTGCATTTGCTGAGATTTTTGCCTGGTGCATGTATAGTAGAGTTGTTGATGTTTTGTCGCTGATCAACATTTGGGTTTTTCTATATTTTTCACTAAACCCATATTCTTATAGAGAGAAAGAGAAAAATACAAAGTAAAAGCAAAAGAATCAGATTAAGATCTTTTAAAGGGTCATAAAATATTAGTCAAAAAAGGAATAAATATGAATGCTGCTACTGTATGGAAGACTTTATTGGGTGAAACAGTAATAAAAGTTTCTATAGTACTAAATTCATAGTAATCTGGGACATCTCACCTAACATCTTGATTTGAGATGTAAGCGCTTACTTCAGATATTGTAAATACTGCATTAACTAAACTTTTGTTATTATTTTCACCCATTAAAGTATTCTATTTCACAGCAACATTTGTGTTCATTTGTGTTCATTTCTTGTTTAGTATAATACACACACAGCTAAAGTGTTTTGTACCATAGAAATATCTGGTATTCATTTTTTTCCTAATATATAAACACATACAAGTATACCTCACTCTCTCTGCACACACACACACACACACACACACACACACACACACACACACACACACACACACACACACACACATATACACACATGGGTGGGTATATCAACCTTAAGAGATTTACTCTATCAACTGCCAGATGGTCTATAATTCACAAGGTATAACATACAATGTAAATAATAAATCGGCTCAGCTCCCCAGACACTGCAAACTCTAATAGACCAAAAGAGCAAAAAAACAGGTAATAATTCTATACATATGAACAGATAACTAACATACAATGTCTCTGCAGAATACCTAAGCAATGCTTACACCTCCCATGTTCAGGTGGAGTTGATTACTCAACTATATTATGAGTTGCCACAGCTATTGTAAATGTGTACCTGCAAGTAGTTCTCATTCCAGCCATTTTGTCCAGTGGTGCATGCCACCACCCAGGAGGTGTAGGGTCATTCAACCATGCTTAACATTTCATTCCCTCCTTCATATCGATATAGTGGACTGGTACAATGTGTACAGGGACACTCTGCAGTACATCATGGACATATGTCAGCCCTATTTTGCAACCCTGTTGGAATCTTGGAGTACCTATCCAAGTAGGTACAAAGGTATGAGTGGCTTTATGTATATTAGCTATATTAGCATTAGTGACAGGGACCTTTCAGTAACCTAATGGTGACACAGATGATGTATCTTAGACAACTGCCTCAAGAATTCTTCATCATTTCCTTAATGTCATGCTTCAGCATGTGAGGGTGCTAAGCACCCCAGAGGAAAGAGCAAAAACCATGTGGGAGTTCTGTGATATAATCCATTTCCCTGAGGTATTTGACCATAAACTGTACTCACATTGTATTGAAATAGAGGCCCCATCTGGTGACCTGGGATGGAAATATGTGAGCCCCAAATGGTATCGTTCCATCAACTGTCAGGTAGTCTGTAATGTACATGCTGTCATCTATAATGTGTGTGCAGGCCTCCCAGGTAGTTTTTACAACTTACAAATATGACACACTTGTGATCTTTGTCAATGGTTTGCGAGGGTGTCATCACAGGGCCCTCTTGTGAGTGATGCTGTATATGTCTAATAACCTTGGCAAATGACACTCATCAAAAATCCACACAATCAAACTAACCAGGGTTACAGCCATGCATTATCACAAATCAGAAATATTACAGAGTGTGTGCCTGAACTTCTGAAGACATACCTTTATTGGATGTGTACATCCAGTGATGTTGTGCAGTATGCCCCTCCATGTGTGCCAAAATACTGACCATGCACACTATGTTACATAATATTATAGTAAGGAAGCAGATAGAACAGGGAGGTTTCTTGCAAGACCAGCAGTTCCCAGCACAACAGGCATCAGCAGCTGAGATAGATGAGTAATCAGAACTCAGAATCAGATAAGCAATCAGAATAGGAGCCACATGGGATGACCATGCCACAAAGATGCAGGTACAGTATGCCATGGAACTAACAAAGAAGCAGTGGATTGTACATATTTCTACTACCTAACTAAGAGAGACTAAAGCAGATACACAACAGTAGAAAGTCATGCATGCAAAAATACCAGACTGTGCTTACCCATACATAGGCTGGCTACACTATGCATCACACATCTGTAAAACAAGTGACAATGTACAGAGGGCAGGGCACAGTTATCCTTTGTACAGGTAGAGAAAGAAGTACAGCAGTGCATGTCTTTCACAGGGAACCTGAGTGCTGAGGTGTAGCAAAAATAAAGCACTTTTATGGGTAAAAGGTGACATCCCACAGGGCCCTCTTGTGAGTGATACTGGATATGTGTAATGGTAATGTAAGAATGGTGCTTGGGGAGGTTTAATATGAAGAAGGGTCACTGTCAGTATAAGCATGGCATGTGCTAGGGGCTGTGGTGATGTGTGCGTGTGTGTGTGTGTGTGTGTGTGTGTGTGTGTGTGTGTGTGTGTGTGTGTGTGTGTGTGCGCGCGCGCGCGTGTGTGTAAGTATGTATGTGTGTATATGCAGGCTCTCAGCCTCAGCCCATAGTGCAACTCAGTGGCTCAGACAATTGGAAAAGTCCAGGGCATGTTTGACATAGGGTTCAACCTCCTGGGCATGTTCCCACTCATCCAAAAGCAGGACATACATGACACAGGGTTCAACCTCCTGGGCATGTTCCCACTCACCCAAAAGCAGGGCATACATGACACAGGGTTCAACCTCCTGGGTATGTCCCCACCCACCCAAAATAGCTGGCTCTTCTTGGAGTTACACTGACTTTACCATGATTCTTACTAGGTGCAGACATGCTTCTTGAGCTAGACTGATGTCTACTAGCAGTTGTGCCAGTATACTGATGTGTCGATGGCCACAACCACAAGAATGATTGCTCTTTCTCTCTCTCTCTATCTGTCTGCATGGACACCTTCACAATCAAAGTTGCTGTGGAAGTGCTAGCACTAAAGAAACAAAATTTTACTAATCCAATGCCATATTGGCTAGCATCTGTGGATGTAATAGATGATTACCAGTAAATGTGGTCCCTCATTCTGTACAGATGCATGGTCCAATGTGTCATTCAGTCTATCCAATGAATCATATATATAGTATATGCACTTCTGTATCAGCATTCACAGCCTGGATCACCCTCACTATCTTTGTCATGGCTCTAGTGGAACTAACCTGTGCCTTCATAATGACCCTGTAGATGTGTTGGGTGGCAGCTACTGGCATACCAACCTTAGGAGGAGGGTGGTAAGCATACCTCCAATGAGCACCATTACCAACTCACTATGTGGACCTCCCTGCTCACAAGTGCTAAGGGCAAATTCAGACATCTCTGATCTGGGGGTCATATTCCCTGTGTCCAACACATAGTTGGCACCCCATGACTGTGCCAGTTCATCCCTGTCATCATTACCAGAGGTTAAAGACCCTCCAATATCAGACAGAAGCAGTTCCATAGTGTTGGTGCTGGATAAAGAAATACCTGTAAATGCACCAATGCATAAAATATACAGTGTAAACAGGACGTAGCACCATAATAAAACATGCAACCGATACCTCAACAGCTATAAAAATATGATAATAATTAATACCCTTGGGCATACCTTTTATAGATGGATGTGGAACTTGGATCCCTGATATGCCTGTATATTATACATCAGTCAGATTTAATGAACATTACAATGACTACATGTTCAGGAAGATTTGCAGCTTTTGGTACTATGAAGTAGGGCTATATACCTTGGGCATTTGCAGTTCAAACTCGCTGTGACCTGCCCAGTTTTAATCCACCATTCAGCATCATATTTTGTGACTCTGTGGACGTGACACTTCCTCTCAGCAAATCCAGCAACCCCTCCATCTCTGTAAGAGGTAGCACAGCTGACAGCCCACCACCAGTTACCCTCTGTTCCTGTGCCATTGCTTCTGCTCAGTGTGTGGCAGCATGGATCACATGCATGGCCCTGTAATAGATTATGTCAGAGCTGTAGTCATGACTACCCACCAGGTTTACATCACTGACTAGTTCAGCCAAGCATGGTCACTGAAGAGTATTTTTGCACATGTTCAGCTAAGAGCCATTAACCATGGCAAAGGAGGACCTGTAGTACCACATAATTTTTCACATCTGTAAATTTCTGTTTGTGGGTGGATTTGGATGGGCCACAAGATGCAGTATTTTAATGTTGGCCTTGGTTTCATACCTCTCAACCTTTTAGCACAAAAAATCTGGACAAAGACCAAAAAATAGTGACATATTTTAAATATTGCTCTTAGAAACTTAAAAAAATTGACAGAATAAAAAGATTTGCATTAATATGCATTTTATGAAGGATGTGAAGTCTGAAACTCAAAGGTATTCATTATTTACTGACTTCAATCTTCAGTGATTTGCTGGAAAATCACAAATTTTATATGGAACAGATCAAAAGTATGAGGCAAAAACATAGACGCTCTGCAAAAAGCTGGACAGTTGAGAGAGATGCTTTTTTTTTTTAGGAATTACTCGGTTAATATGGAAAACATAGGAAGCTATAGCTTTGCACTTGCATATCCCTAAAAAATCTGTATACAATTCCTCTCCTACTGGGCCATATATATTATACTGAATATGCTTGACAGTTAGATATGCATACTCACAATATTTAACTAAAAATGTCAAGTATGGTGTGTGTTCTGAGCACATATTCCCCATAAACCAATTACAGAACTACACCTAAACAACAATGCTTAACCATTACAATGCCACTGTTACTAAGGTTGTGGCTAATTACTTATGTGCAAGGCACACAGCAGTAAAATAGTTATGAACTTTATAAAGAACATGAGCCTGGGGGGTATCCCTGGTCTATCTTAACAAATCTGCAGTCTGCTACTTGCAGTCCATTTGCAATGCACCTCTTAAGACAGTTTTGGCCAAGACATCTTAAAGTGACTGAAAGACTGACATCCATTACAGTCATTAGGATACATGAACAGTCAAAGTGAATATTTAACAACTGTATGAAATGTATGTACTTACCCCGTATGACCACATAGTTCACTCAAAAGGAAACATTTCAACCAAAGCATCTCACAGGCTTTCTATCCCTTTAACACTCGCTTTCTTCTATAGTGTGATGACGGTCTCTGCTTCTTGTCATGCTTATAGTGTGTAGAGTCACCCCTCTGGGTATGATCATTATGCTGATTAGGACTTGTTTCATCATTGTTTCTGAATCGCTGAATTTGAATGACGAGCACAATGTGTACCTTTCTACGCAGTGCGGACAGCTCCTTGCATGCACAAGAAGCTAATTATGTTAGCCTGGAGAAAATTCTCATTCTATAATTAAACCATCTGAAAATAGTGCCACTGTGCAGTATGCAAACTTCTTAACCGCTGCAAAAATGGAAACACGGCAACACAGCAACAAAAACCAAAAAATAAAAAGGTCACAATGCAGCTTCTTTATTGTTCAACCAACACAACACAGTTCATTCGGTAAGTGCTTTCGTCTAGTGTTAGACTTCTTCAGAATGAATGCTAAAAGGACACATACCTCATTTATACAAAAAAAATAATCAAATAATTATTCAATTGGTAGATAAAGACACAATTTAAAAGGATATGTATTTGACTAAATCATAATAATAAATCCAGCTAGGAACTGCATTAATAGTATTGATAAATGCTTAAATATACATTTTGCCAATGTTTAATGTTTTAACCTTTTTCTTTTGAAATAGATTTTAAAATTTTCTTTATTATTGAGGCCAGTGGGAATACTAGCATTTAACTTAACTATCCAACAATATTCTCACCAATCCAATTCTTCTTCTGCCTCGTCTGTTTTCAAAACCTAAAACCTTTTCCAATAGTATAAATCTGGGTGATCCCTTGCATGTAGTGGTACTATAATGTTTTCCCCATGCATTGGTGGTCCCCCTTTTTATAGCATATAGATGTTATTTCATTCTTCTATAAAATTCCCTGCTGGTTCTACCAACAAAATATGAAGCACATACTTCTTTACTGCCCAGATTTCTGCAGAATGTCAAGATGTTTGCCTCATATTTTAGTCTGCTAGTCATAAACTTTGTGGTTTTCTGGAAAATCATTGAGGACTGAAGTCACTAAATAATGACATTCATTTGAGGTTGCAGACTTCATTTCCCTAAAAAATGCATGTTAATACAAAACCTGTTATTCTATCAACTTTCTAAGTTTATAAGAGCAATATTTAAAATATGTCCCTGGCTTTGGGTCCTTTGTCCCCCTATTAGTTTTGACTTGGTCCAGATTTTTTGCACTTAGAGATTGAGAGGTATAAGAGTATGTATTCTCAACAGCATAAAAAAAGGATGGAGGATTGCCTCATTTCACACCCTAAAGTGACATTGGAACCATAATAATACACTACATGGATTTTATTAGTTTGCCACCTATATCACAAATGTGGTGTCTATCATTGTGAAAAGGATGGAATACATGAGAACTATTTTCGGCTCCATTTCTGTGCCATTTTTACTGAGATCTTTCAAGGTGAGACTTTATGGCTGATGAAGGTGAGGAAAGTGCATATTTTATAGCACAGAGATGGTGTGAAGAGTAGGAGTCCTAGATCTTTCTGGAGATCCTCCATAAGCATTATAGCTGCAGGCTCCTGCAGAAAGGCTATAGTGGGTTACAGTGTACAACTGATGCCTGGAACAGTTTGGCCAAGGCTGTCACCTGTGTTACTGACACAACATACAGAGGGGAACAGAGCTGTCTCCACTACAGTAACATGAGTCAATGCAAGCCTGACCTCCTTCACCGATGGAAGGATGAAGTTAAGGTGAAGTCACCTCTTCAGTACTATAACTATAAAATATTTTACCTACCCACATAACCTGACATTGCCTGACACTATCCAAGTTTTCATTTTGACTTTTTTTACATATCTAACCCTTGCAGAGATTAAAAGGAACAGAAAGTTACACAGGAGCAAACTAGAGTGCCTAAGACAGTACTGTGATGAGTATATATGCTGTTATTAAAAGCGTCTTTGTATTCATGGTAACAGCTGTGGGCATTAGAAATTATTATGTACTTTTACAGAGCAATACCACATCTGTCTGTACTGTCATAGGGTAAGGCTAGCAGTATGACTGTTCAATGGTAGAAGTGCACTTATACATGCCTTTTCCTGTATAGGTGGACAAGTCAGTCATTATGTTAATTCTGTGTACTGTATGTTAAGATGGCTGAGGGTTCAATCATCCACTCCCCCATAAAACAGTTGTGTTGTCAGACCAAATAAAATCAAGGAAACACCACTGAAGATCACCCAAGTAAAAAGCAACTAAAACAAAAGCAGTTCTGTTGTTATGGAAATTTATCTTGTCATACCATTAATACATTATATTAATATAATGAACAAAAATTCTCAGCTTGTCATTAAACCTGCAGCCAAGGGTAATAAAGTGGTAATTATAAATTTTAACCAATATCTTGAAATGTGTTACAAGTTGTTGAATGATGAAAAAGTTTATGAAAGAGTTGACATAGCTATTTCATAATTATGCACTTGATGAATATAGATCATTGTTATATAAAGGTCTTTGGCTGGGCTATCTTAAAAAACAAGATTTGGATAAGAAGTTTTATGTCGAGGGGTGTGAATTAGCCTCTTTCTATTGCCTACCAAAAATACATAAAAACTTTTATAATTTACATGGGCGATTATAGTCTTTGCATGCAAATTTTTTTTACGAAATATAGGGATATTTTTACAAGAATGTTTGTTTACATATGTACAGAAGACTTTATCCTATATTAAAGATACACATGATTTTGTTGAACAAAGATTAGATTTAAAGTGGGAAGAAGAAATGCATTGGATAGTTCTTGACATACAGAGTCTGTATGCAAATATAACACATGAATTTGGTATACAGCCCTTACAATATTTTTAGGGGACACACCAGTTTCTAATTATGTTATAGAGTTAATCCATTTTTGTTTAGAAAATATATATTGTTTTGTTTTTAATAATGAGGTTTTTCACCAAAAGCAAGGAATAGCCATGGGGCACCTTTTATCCCTATGTATGCAAACTTAATGATGGCCTTTTTTGAAGTAGAATTTTTATTTTGTAATTAATTTTTTTAAAAAAATGTGTTTGTTGATATTTTAGATATATAGATGTTTTAATTTTTATTTGTAAATATGGTTATAGTTCCAATCATTTGTGGAATTAATTCATAATAACAGATTTGGGTTTAAATTTGATGGTCTGCAGGTGGTTGATCATGTGAATTTTCTAGATTTGGACTTAAGGGGTAAGAAAGATGGTTTGGTTAGTAGGACAGTACATATGAAGTTTGAGGGGTTCACACTTTTTATATGACACTAGTTGCCATCCCCACCACTTAATCACTACCTTGCCATATAGTGATTTTTTACGGTTAGACAGACTTTGTAATATGGATTGTGATTTTGATAAAAAAAAATCACAATCTGTTGAAATGTTTATACATAGGGGATATAATAAGGATGAAGTAGAGAATGCGTTAAATAGGATTCTACAGTAACGTTATATAGGGGTAGATGCAATTAAAAAGCGTAACAGTGGAAATAAAATGGATAAAGTTAGTATGGCTGAGTTTCCTTTTTGAGAAGTAGTAAGAGTATTTAACAGGGATAGTTTGAGTATCAGTAAGAGAAATGTATATTTTCTAAATATTTTTAACATGTTAAGTGAGATAATTACACCGTTAATATATTATTTTTAGCCCATGCTATTCAAAGATTCCAAATTAAGCACTATTCTAAATCATAAACCTTTGATTTCATTTTAAAGGGGTCGCAGTATATCAGATATTATCATACCCTCCCCTCTCACCTCATACCACACCCAGCTTTCTCAAACCCATCCTCCACACTACCTCTTAAAGTCATAATACTATCTTACTTTCTTCTTCTTTCTATTCTTCTTCATCTCTGTTACTTCCCTAACATACACAATGTGCACATTATCTCTCCCAATATACTTTCAAATAACTATCTGTTTAACACTCTTACCTCCTCTTGTAACTACTTATCTCCTAACCTCCTATGAACACCCACTTCACTCTACTCTTGTGTTTCCCTCTCAGTATACCTCTACACCTACCTCACCTTTTACACCAGCCACCTTAAATCTCTCTACGAAACCAAACTACCTATTTACCAAACACCTCAAACTTGCTTACTTTAAGCTAGGCAAACAAAAAAATAAAAAATATATTGACATCTTACATAAACAATTCCAGCTCCAATATTTCTTATTTCCCCAATCACTATTGGATGGGGACATTCACCCTAACCCTGGCCCAAATAGCACAAACACCAATAGTTGCATTAAACAAGACAAAGCTTCTTCCTTATCATCAAACACTTATACCAACTCTCTTACTATAGCTCATCTTAACATACGAAGCATTTGCAACAAAATCTCTCAACTCCATGCCCTTTTAGATGTTCACCATTTTGATATCTTATATTTATCAGAAACATGGCTAAAACCAACCATTAAGGATAATGAAATTACCCCTCCCGGGTATAGTATCTTTAGACTGGACCGTAAAACCAAAAAGGGAGGTGGAGTAGCAATTCTCTACAAAGCACAACTTCAAATTAGTATAATAAATCTTAACCTTCCTCTAGACAATAATGCAGAAGTAATCAGCTCAAAACTTCAAATCAACCCTAGTAAAGCTATTAACATAATTTGTGTTTATCTCCCCCCAGGAAATAACACTAACACTTTAGAATGTATCCTTAGCTTTCTGTCAAACAACCTCCCCCAAGAAACACTAGTTCTAGGTGACTTTAACATTGATTGGTATTCCTGTAATAATATTAACCCTACATCCCACATAAACCTATATGGCTTCACTCAACTCATTAACTGTCCAACCAGAACTGTTAAATCCAACAACCATGAATCTATCCTAGACTGGATTCTGATTAATACCCCCCAACAAACCTACCAGTCTGGTACCCTCCCAGATGATCTAAGCGACCACTCTATAACTTATGTCATTAGACACAAAATCAACCTAACCTTACCTGCCACCCTTAGAACACTACGAACAAAAAAGCATTTTAACTCTGAACATTTTCAAGCTGATCTAAAACGTTTTAATTGGTCCTCACTAAAATATCTTCCTCTTAATGATGCAGTAGAATACTTTAACTCTACATTCTTATCAGTTCTGGACCAACATGCCCCAACCCGTACCATCAGAACCAAAACAAAAGTAGCTCCCTGGCTAACTAACAATACTAGGCATAAAATCAATCTTAGAAACAAATCTTGGTCTAAATGGCGTACCACTAAGAATCTAACTGATCGCCAAAACTTTAGAGAGCTTAGAAACAGCACTAAAAGAGCTATCCTGACAGACAAAAAAACTATTACCTTCAGTTACAGCATAACACTAATAAGGAACCTAAAAAATTCTGGACCAGTATTAACAATCTTCTATCTCCAGGTCATTCCATTACACCTAATCCCTGTGACTCTAACCCAGAGAACCCTAAACAAACAGCAAATGACTTCAACTCATTCTTCACGAATACTATCCAAACACTTGCTAGTCATCTATCTCCTGATACCTCTAATCTACTTCCACCTACATCAAATTCACCTCCTACCCTCCACTTACAACCTGTCTCTACCTCCTTTATCACATCACTGCTCCAAAAGTTAAAACCTACCACTCCCTCTGCAGACAAACTGCCTGCAGAATTCCTGCAGGTAGGTGCCAAAGCCTTAGCCTACCCTATTTCCATCCTGATTAATAGATCTATAAAAGAAGGAATCTTCCCCTCTATCTGGAAGATATCTCATATCATCCCACTACATAAAGGGGGAAACTCTAATGATTTCTCTAACTTTCGACCAATAGCTCTCCTCTCACCAATCGCAAAAATCATGGAAAAATGTATTCACAAACAAATACTAAATCACCTTCTCAACAACAACCTACTTTCTAACTGTCAGCATGGTTTCAGACCCTCACACAGTACCACCACTGCTTTACTCTCCTTCACTAACTCCATTAACATTAACCGCAACAAAAACTATCTATCATCCTCAGTCTTCATCGACCTATCCAAAGCTTTTGATATGGTGAATCATAAACTTTTACTACATATCCTAAAATCTCTGGCTCTTGATCATCTTGCCTTGTCCTGGTTTGCATCTTACCTAGAAAATCGTCAGCAGGCAGTACTTTGGAAAAATTCACTTTCTAATCTTCTACCTATCTCCTTAGGCGTACCTCAAGGCTCTATCCTAGGCCCTCTGCTATTTTCAATCTTTATTAATGACCTTCAATCTGCTATCCCATATACTACCTGTATACAATATGCAGACGACTCAACTATAATCTGTACCGCTAACTCTCAAACTGAACTCCAGTCACTTACTCAAAAAGCTTTTAACGCTGTAGAACAATGGTTCTCTTACCGCTGTCTACTCCTTAACCCCAAGAAAACCAAACTATTACTTTTTTCACCAACTCGTAAATCTACTCCACCTTACTTTACTCTTACGTCCACTGACGGAACACTCATCCCTCCTGACTTGACCACAAAACTATTAGGAATAACTATTGATAATAACCTCAACTTCGACTCTCACATCAATAACACCATAAAATTAGTTAATAAAAAAATAGGATCCCTTTACAGAATCAAACCTTTCCTAACACCTACAGCAAGGTCCACCATTGCTAGATCTCACCTAATCTCCACTCTTCTCTATGCTTCCCCCATTTACAATAATCTTTCCAAAAACAACATGAAGAAACTAGAAACATCCTATCACAACATAGCTTGATTCGCTGCTGGATCTCCTTTTCGAACTCATCACTGCTTGAACCTAAAAGAACTAGGCTGGATGGAACTTCCTAACCAACTTGTACTTCAACAGATCTTAATTGCTTATAAGATTCTATATCAGCCAACCAACACACCAATACTTTCTAGCCTTATTTCTCCATACAACAACCTGAAACAACTACGTTCCTCAAATAAACTTCTGATTAATATTACCAAACCTAACAATAATGCAGGTGACAGTTTATACTCCAACTCTGTTGGAAAAACATGGAATAAACTACCCTCTGATATCACTTCTTTAACCTCTTTCCAACTTTTCAAATACCAACTAAAAATTTATCTCAATAAACACTGGCTTTGCTCCTGCACTAATCCAGACTAATGCTAACTCTTTTCTCTACCATTACCCTTGTTAACATAAAAAAAAACAAAAAAAAAAACAAATGTACAAATTTATTTTTTATCTGTTTTACTTGCTATGTTTCTCATGTAGTTTATGCCTTTTTGTAAAAGTGTACAACTAGTGGAGCTTTTCTCCCCGGGCCTCTACTGAAAATGGACATATATCCAGTTGGACTAGCCCGGTCAACAAATGTAAAATAAAATAAAAAATAAAAAATATGGTGGTCTATACTAGATTTTGAATGCCAGAAGTCAGAATTGGTTTAGAACTTTCAACTGGCAGGGGTTTGTTTTCTTGTGGGAACTGTTATATTTGTCCCCATGTAGTAAGAAGTTTCTCTTATATTAATGGTATTAAGTTTAAGTCTAATGAATGCTTTTCATGTAATATGGCAGGAATAGTATATATTTTAAAATGCCCATGTTACAAATTCTATGTGAGGGAAAGTATAGGAAAATTTAAGGTATGCTATCAGGAACATATTAGGGACCTAAAAATGGTAATTGTGAAAACCCCATAGCAATACTCTTTAGAAAATATCATGTAAGCAATTTTAAACATTTTAAGGGTTGTGTTTTAGAACAAGTACAGGTTCAAAAAGGTGAATTAACTTCTTTAAAAGATTTATTTATTTATTTATTTATTTTACATTTGTTGACCGGGCTAGTCTAGCTGGATACATGTCCATTTTCAGTAGAGGCCCGGGGAGAAAGGCTCCAAGAAACATACAAAATAAATAGAAGTTATGACAGATTAATATAAAAACAGCAATTGTTACATAAAAACATTAGTGTTTTTTTTTTTCAAAAGAAGTACAAATTATAATACTCATAGTGATTAATAACATAAGCATTAATCCGTAAATGGTAATGTACGAGAGAGGGTACAATATACATATATACATACATTTTATATGCAATAATATAGTGTATTGAAACATTAAGGGGAAGACTGTAAAGGATGTAGGTTGAAAATTAGTGTAATGGAAAAAAGTTAGTCAGGGTTAGTACAGGAGCATAGCCAGTGTTTATTGAGAAATAGTTTTAGATTCATTTTAAAAAGTGAGAGAGAAGTCTGAGATGTGAGTTCAGAGGGTAGTTTATTCCATAATTTTCCAACAGAGTTAGAGAACAAGGAGTCACCTGCTGAGTTGCTGGGTTTGGTAGTATTGATCAGCAGTTTGTTTGAGGAGCGTAGATTCTTGAGATTATTATAAGGTGTAACAAGGCTAGAGAGTATTGGAGTGTTACTGGGTTGATACAGGGTCTTGTGGGCTATTGTGAGCTGGTGAAATTGAAGCTGGTTAAGAAATTCTAGCCAGTCTAGTTGTTTTGAAAGGAGAGCCTATAGCAAATCTAGCAATATTATTATAGGATGTTGCTAGTTTGTTGAGGTTGTTTTTAGAGAGATTGGTGTATATAGAAGAAGCATAGAGTAGAGTGGAGAATAAGTGAGTTCTTACTATAGCGGTCCTAGCTACTGGTGTAAGAAAAGGTTTGATTCTGTAAAGGGATCCTAGTTTTTTGTTAACTAATTTTATTGTGGAGTTTATGTGGGTATCAAAGCTGAGGTTGTTGTCAATTGTTATTCCTAAGAGTTTAGTGGCTGGGTCAGGAGAAATAAGTGTACCGTTGTTGGATGTGGGAGTGAAATGTAAAGGGGTGGACTTTTGGGTTGGTGTGAAGAGTAACAGTTTAATTTTTTGGGGGTTTAGGAGGAGGCAGCAGTGTGAGAACCATTGTTCTACTTTATTGAAAGCTTTTTGGGTAAGAGACTGAAGTTCAGTCTGAGAAGTGGCTAAACAAATTATAGTAAAGTCACCTGCATATTGAATGCAGGTGGTGTGTGGAATAGATGATTGCAGGTAATTAATATAAATGGAAAATAGGAGTGGGCCTAATATGGAGCCCTGTGGGACACTGAGGGAGATAGGAAGGTGATTAGATAGTTTATTTTGCCAGAGTACAGCCTGCTGTCAGTTTTCTAGGTAAGATGTGAACCAATTCATAGATAGAGGATCAAGTGAAAGGGATCTCAGTATTTGTAGAAGGAGTTGGTGATTAACCATGTCAAAAGCTTTAGATAAAGCAATGAAGACTGCAGAGGAAAGAGTATTTTGTTGCGGTTTTTATTGATACAATTTGTGAAGGATAGTAGGGCAGTGCTGGTACTGTGGAAGGGTCTGAATCCATGTTGACAGTTGGCAAGTAGATTGTTATGGAGAAGGTGGTTAAGTAGTTGCTTATGGATGCACTTTTCCATTATTTTTGCAAGAGGGGATAATAGAGCTATGGGACGAAAGTTAGAGAAGTCATTGGAGTTCCCCTGTAGTTGGATGATATGAGACATTTTCCAGATGGATGGGATAGTGCCTTCAGTTATGGTCCTGTTTACCAGAATGGAAATGGGATAGGCAATGGCTTTAGCTCCTTTTTGCAGGATTTCTGCTGGGAGTTTGTCAGCTGAGGGGGTGGTAGGTTTTAATTTTTGGAGAAGGGAGCAAATAAAGGAAGTAGACATTGGTTGTAAATGAAATGATGGGGGTGGGTTTGTAGTAGAAGTAGGCAGATTTGAGGTATCAGGAGATAGGTGGCTAGCAAGAGTTTGGATGGCATCTGTGAAGAAAGAATTGAAGGCATTAGCTGTTTGTGTGGGATTCTCAGGGTTAGAGCCTTGTGGGTTGGGCGTGATAGATTGGCCTGGGTATAGAAGTTTGTTAATGCTAGTCCAAAATTTTCGTGGTTCCTTATGGGAGGTTTGCTGTAATTGGAGATAAAAATTCTTTTTGTCTAACAGGATGGCTTTTTTTGTATTATGTCTATGTTACCTAAAGGTTTGGTGATCTGTAGGACTCTTAGTAGTACGCCATTTTGCCCAAGATTTGTTTCTGAGAAGGATTTTTTGCCTAGTATTATTAGAGAGCCAAGGGGCTGGTTTTGCTTTATTTCTAATAGAGTGTATTGGGGCGTGGTGGACCAGGATCGTTAAGAATGTGGAATTGAAGTATTCTACTGCTTCATTTATAGGGAAAGATTTTAATGGTGACCAAATACATTGTTTGAGTTCTGTTTGGAAAAGTTCTGGGTTAAATTGCTTTTTGGAGCGTACTGTTCTGAAAGTATTAGGGAAAGTTAGGTTGGTTTTATCTCTGGTAATATAAGTTAGTGAATGGTCACTTAGGTCATCTGGAAGGGTTACTGCTGTATAGGTTTGATGAGGAGTATTAGTAAGTATCCAGTCCAAGGTACTTTCTTTGTTGTTGAGTCTATTAGTTCTGGTAGGGGAGTTAATAGTTTGCTAGAAGCCATAAAGGTTAATATGGGTGGTGGGGTTTGCATTACTACAGGAATTCCAATCAATATTAAAGTCCCCTAGGACTATGGTTTCTTGTGGGAGATTAATTGAAAGCCAGTTAAGGATATACACGAGTGTACTAATGTTATTTCCTGGGGGAAGATGTATACAGATGATATTTATGGCTTTACGTGTGTTGACCTGAAATTTGGAGATAATTATTTCAGCACTATTGTCCAAAGGTAGGTTAAGATTTACAGTGCTAACTTGTAGCTCTGCTTTTTAGAGGATTGCTACCCCTCCTCCCTTTTTGGCTATGCGGTCAAGTCTAATGATATTGTAACCAGGTAGAGTGATTTCATTGTCTTTAATGGTAGGTTTTAGCCATGTTTCTGATTAACATAGGATGTCAAATAGGTGGACATCTAGGAGGGCATGAACTTGAGCACTTTTCTTGCAAATACTGCGTATATTAAGATGTGCTATAGAGAGTGAGTTGGAAGGTTTGGTAGGAGGTAGGATACTAGCTTTGTATTGGTTGCAGTTTGCAGTGGAAAGGTAGAGTTTGGGCCAGGGTTAGGATGAATGTCCCCATCTAGTAAGGTGTGGAGAAGTGTTAAGTGTTTAGGCTGGAGAGGCTTACAATAATATTCAAATAATGCTCTAGTTTTTAGGTTGGTGTACTTAATGTGTACTAGTCTGTGATATTTGGCTAGTAGGTAGCTGGGTTTGCAAATGAAGTTTAGGAAGTTTGGAGAGATTGCTAATGATGGTGTTGAAGTGTGTTTGGAGGGGAAGAGGAGGGTAGAGTAAAGTGGTTGTTCATAGGAGGTTAAGAGATAGGTAGTGGTTAGAGGAAGTAAGAGTGAGACCAAGATTAATAGTTGTAATTGGTATGGGATGATTGATATAGACATTATATTGGTTTGTGAGGTGGGAGAAAAATCGGAGGTAGGTTTTATAAGCAGGAAGGAGATATGTCAGTAGGTGGGGTATTATACCAAGGAGTGATGAGAGGTAAGGTATCAGTGGGTGTGATGTGAGAATGAGGGCTGGAAGTGCTAATGATGTAATTTGTATGATTGGAGTAGGTGTAATGGGGTGTGTTGTTAGAGGAATAAATGTAGGAGCACTGGGGGTGGGTGGGAATTGGGGGCAAGGTAGGGGAGCGGAGTGAGCCCGAAGGGCGAATGGAGCGGGTAGAGACAAGAGAGTAGACTGTCGAGGATGACAATCTGTGAAGTATGAGAATTCAGCAGGTAAGTCTGAAAGTGAGAGAATGTAGAAGAAAGTTGAGAGGCTAGTAAGAACAGAGTCAGGATGTTACAGGAGTAGAATGTGATTAAAGATACCTTAGGACAAAGGAAAGATGGTGAAAGAGTAAGTCCATAGAAAACTGAGAACAGAGTTAGGGAGGTATGGTTAAAAATAGGTGAGGGAATTAATATACAGAAAGCTTATGTTGAGGTGCCACCTAGTGGCCAGTCACTTTATTGCATCTAATAGGTCTCCTATAGGGGATAGCAGGCTAAGGGAGAGGGGGAGATAAACTAGTTAGTGATAGAGAGTATATAAGCTGGAAGTAAGGGGGGTTGGCTGCTGGCTAACCTGACTGGGAAGCTTGCCTAACCTAGCAGAGTCTTTAAAACATTAATATTATTACAATTTTCTCATAGCTGTAACAATACATATGTTCACTGTCTTTTAAGAAAGGAAAGGTCTCTCAGAGAGCTAGTAGGTTAATTCTTAAGTTTGGACTATTTTTCTGAGGCGTCCAGCAGGGTGAATTCAGGTGTTTAGTGCAGGGACGTACAGGAAAACACGGCTGGTAAATGTAGAAAGAGAGAAAAAAGGTAGTGAGGCAGACAATACTAGAACTAGAGAGCAAGTAAAGAGTTTTCACAGACACAGTCGCATGTATTACCTCAGTAAAAAATCACAATACTCCATTTGTGTATCAAACGTCTAAAGATTACAATATATATCAGGTACTGCTATGAACTCTAAAACCTCTTCATAACACAGACAGATAGCTGGGATAAAAAGAGCTGTATTTGTTATTTAAAAAATAATACACTAACAAACAACTTTTACAGGATCAGGGAATGACACTTTTAGAGGTAACTAGTCCAAGGATAGTTCAAATACATAGACAAAAGTAATCAGGCAGTACAGCAATGGGCTACTCGTGAGTCGCTATTAAGGTTTAAGCCTATACATAAGAACTGGCATAGATTCTGTTCAGTAAGTACATAAATACATTTTGTACTGGCTTTTACTGTTTATTAAATATAGGAAATGGAGGCAAACAGTCACTGTGGTAAAGGTGTTATGTAGGTACTAAGCATTGCTTTGAGTGGTTAAGTAAACATCTGCACTTAGAGTAGGGTAGAACCAAATATTGTTTTCAGTTCCACAGCAGTGGAATCGATTCTTTCAGACCCTCATGCTCAACACTATATTGGCTAAGCATATGTGGTAAAAAAAGCGATAAATATAGTGGTTAGTACAACTCTGCACATTGAAAAGGCTATAATACTTTACTATAAGCTCCACGGCAGTAGAGCCACTTGTTACAGTCCCCAGTGCACGACTCTTTGTAGGCTAAGCATATGCAGCACAATATGCTTTACAACAGTGTTAAAATAAATTCCACTCAAATAAATTCACTGTATTCATCTGCACAACGCTTTATAGTCATAATAAAGCATTACTACCAGGTTAAATAGACTTTTTACGGATAGAATTAGAGTTAATATAGTGGCTAAATTAACTCTGCACAATAACAGTGTATTAACACTACCAAGGCAGTAGGGCCACTTATAACAGCCCCACGTGCACCACACTTACTATGTCTGAGTGAGTATGGAGCATCTAAGCTTTACTTAAGTGGTTAACTGAACTCTACACAAATAAATTCACTGTATGTGTCTGTACAACATTATAAAGACTATATCAAGCTAAACTACAATGAATAAATACGCACTGTACAAGGAATAAGTAATGGTTCAGTGGTAATACTGACTCTGCACATTAGATAGGGCAATAGATTAACTCTGTACATTAGTTAGGGCAATAACCAACTAACATTGCTTCCAAGGCAGTAGAACCTCCAGATACAGTCCCACGTGCACAATGCTATAAAGCTATAAGCGTTTGCAGCGAGAGCGCAGACCGCAAACAAGTATATACACAGCAAACAGCTAAAAAGGGTTAAAAGCAAGTAATCTTTTCTAAATGTACTGTCATTCACAAGATGCATAAAAAGCATTAATTCATTTACTGTAGGTCAAGCGCCGGAGCAGGGTGTACAGCAGCCAGGTACAGGGTAGGAGAAGAAGTATGGCGTCCCCTAGTATGGGGTGTATTTATAAGGTGAGAGAGGACGTTAGGGCAGTGGGGGAGGGGAATAAACCATAAAGCAGGTGTGGGGCAGAAGCCATGAAATAAGCAGCTTTAGGTCAAATAGAAGGTAGGGAGGGTTAGGTTAAGGGGAGGAGCACAGAGTTGGAGGTAGTAGAATAAGTAGGAACCAGTGAGTGCAGTTAAACAGGTAAGCAAAGATAAGGAGAAGCTAGAGTGCAGTAAGTGCAGCAGTCAGAGAGAGAAATGACAGTAGTTTAGAGAGCTATAGAAAGGTAAGACAAAGATAAATTGTCATATAAAGAAGTGCTTTATATTTTGAAATATGACACTTTAACTCCTGAGGGACTGAATGTTGAACTTAATTGAAAATATCTACTTAATTGAAATAAGTGTTAATGATGTAACTGATGTGAATGTATGTGGGTGTGTATTTTTTGATGTTTTGTACTCCTTGAAGGCTTTGAGGCTTTGAGGCTGAGGCGCTAGAGAATAAAACATTTCTTGAGTTAACATTTCTGTGGATTTTGCTGTTTTTCTGTGACTGTAATTTTGTGGTCATATTTGGATATTCTTGGTTCATTGAAATGACTGGTATGGTTTATCATCATGTTAAGTCTGTGTACTGAATGTTAGGATGTCTGAGGGTTCAATCATCCACTCTGCCCCATAAAAAAGTTCTGTTGTCATGGAAATTTATCTTGTCATCCCATTAATATCTATGGACAACTACATGGTCCATATATGTATGATCCATAAGTAGTGGTTTGCTGGGCATTTTTCAATATACAAAAGAAGTATCTCTCCCTTGTCTATCACCAGTGGTGGCAACATTTATTACACGATTGGTATGTTTGTTTTGAATATGTATAGTTTTATTATTATCAGAACTCAAAATGCATCACTGACAACAAGCACAAATGTAATGTCTTGATAAGTAACACCATCTGTTAATATTATATTATGTCAGCCTGCATGTGAGGCTGGCTTTTGCATAGCCCCGCCCTCCCTGCATTTATTGTATTCAGACAAATAGCTTGATGACATACCTGTTTAAAGTCTACTATTAAATGGTTGTTATGGCTAACTATAAATGTATCAGCATAGTTCAGAATGCAGTTTTCATTGCCTTTGTATTTCTCTTCCCCCACCATATTGGTTGCTGTTGTTTCTCATTCATGTTTTTATAATATATTTCATACTTGTATTTATTTAATACATTTCTTGGGTTGATTTTTATTTTTGTTTCTCTCCATTTCTTCCGTTACTGCATTTAGTCACCACTCATCGTAAATATTATTAGCATAGTTAGAATGAGCAGTTGTATGAATAATACATGCCTTGAAATATTTCCAACAATATCCTATGTGCATTCTTAAAGCAAAAATGTTGACAGTACATTGTTTAGTAGCACTTGGAAAACAAGACAATCCATAACCATGTCATGCTTATAAGGTTTAGATAAACCTTCATTATCCTGCTGAATATGCTAATTAACTCTCCACTCATTATCCTTTCTGAATCACTCCATTTACACAATTCAAGGTGGAGATAAACATGGTGCTGGTTCTTATATAATGATGTGCACATACCTGAGAAGTACAAGAGTGGGAATTAAGACATTTGCCATGCTAATGCCTTGAAAGTGTACTTCCTTAGCAGTATCAGTCTGTCAGTGATGATGTGTTAAGGATCCCTGCTAATGAAAATTGTACTTTGAGAAGGGACAGTGTGTCAGATAAGGAAGTCTTACAGATTTTTCACCTTACAGTAGGACTGAACCTTGATGTATATATTTCTGAGGTGGCTGTGTACACATTTCAAGACATTGCATAAAGATGGCAAACAATTTGACAGAACTAGGAAGCATATATACAATGTAAAAACAAGTGGTTATATTTATGCCAAATTTGAATACATTCCTTGAACAAAGGTAGTAAAAGTAAGTAATGCCCAACAATGTTATCAGTATCTCTGCCTTGCAGCCTGAAGAAAGTTCTTTCTACCTGCACATTCATTATAATCCTCACATCTCCAATGCTCCCAATCACAGAACTGCACCGTATAAGGAAAAATAACAACAGTCTGATATCCATGGCTGTAGTTTAATATAACTCCACATTTCAGTAGACCAATGCTCAGCACGTGCTTGACTTTCTGCTTTTTATTTAACTGTTTATGTGGTGTAACGTACCTGATGCCAATGTTCCACTGAAATGCCACAGGTGCAGTATTCAAACCTTGTAAAAGTGTTATCTAAGTGAAAGTAGGGATAATTATCGTATACATTTTTCTGTAGAAACCCACAAAGTTGAGAAATCATTAAATCATTACAATGATTTTTATTTTAAAAATTAATTTTAAATTTATTTTAATAATTTTGTATTTTTTTTGCTTTTTTCTTCATCCTTTGTGCTACTTTTGACATCGCACATTGGTACCAGTTATTGAAGCCCTTTAGGGAATGACAATTCCCATTCTATGGCAAAAACTCAAAAATGTATTCCGCATGTACAAAGACTTAGCCATCAGTCATGCAAGTGAGATGGACATCAGCGCAGCCTACTTAGCATATTGGATCTCACTACTTTTTCATGTGTGTAGCCCCTACAGAGATTGAGAGAAACTGGGAGGTGCATCAGGATAGACTGTGACATCTCAGAGGCACAGGATAAGTATGTATTCAGGCATGATTGATTGCCATTTTATAAAAACATTTATTTTACTAAAAGGTTATCAATAATGGGAACATCAGGCCGTAAGTAGTTATGCATATTCTACATTTGCAAACCATAAAGACCTATACAATTAGCTCATGCAACTTAGCAGCAGTCAATGATTAGAAAAGTACATATGGATGTGGGTTTTAATTCTAGCCAACACAAACTATGTCTAATATTCATTTTGCAGTTCAGTACTTACTACTGAAGCTGTAAGCATACTATAGGATAGCATGTACTCACTCCCAATATATGTTTAATGAACTGTTCTCTATAAAACAGTTTTAAAATGTTAACACATTTTGTAGAATATTTATAATTATGAGAGCAAGGAATGTGATAGCATTACTATACCAGCAATTTGTGGTCTAACACATTTATACCTGGATGTAAAGATTGTTAGAAATGTATGTGAAATATGTACTGACTGTGATGGGTCCACTTCTAATTACCAAAATACCACTTACCCAAATCTCACTAGATCGAGATGACATCAAACTTTCACTTAAGCAGGGAAAGAAGGCAGTTGGCCAACATGGGCAAATTTACTCTTTTCCCCATGACAGTGTGATCTTGGAGTTGTTTTATATATATATATATATATATATATATATATATATATATATATATATATATATATATATATATATATATATATATATATATATAAATATATATAAATATATATATATATATATATATATATATATATATATATATATATATATTCGGGGGGTGAAGCCCCCCACAAGGGTGGGTTTGACATACTTTGGAGTGTTTGCTGTTGAATGTTGGTCAAGTGCCTCCTTTCCCTGTTTAAAATTCTGGTGATGTGAACATTTGTTTAAGTGAACATTCGGTGTTGTTGTCTCGATCTGTTGAGATTCGGGTAAGTGGTATTTCGGGAATTAGAAGTAGACCTGTCTGTGACATTTTAACATTATAGAATATTTATATATTTTTTTTTTCTTTTTGTCTTTCTCCACCAGCTTTCTTGCAATCATTTCTAATATTTTTTAACTTCCATTGCATTTGAACAATCATTCCTGCTACATTGCAACCACAAACACAGTGAGCTACAGCAGCTCAGACCACCATCCCTCCATAGGTAGCTGCAGCAGTGCCACCACTGTCAGCAGAGGCACATAGCACTTCTGAGTCACAACCTGAATGTGTTGCCACCACAGCACCTGCCCTACCTGCACCACTTGTGTCAGGTAGATCTGCCCTGGGCGCTGATGCAGTGGTACCCACTAGAAGCAGTACCAGTGGAAGAGGCGATTATATCACCTGAGAAGACTTGATAGAGCTGGTGGAGGAAATTATGGAGACAGGCCTTGGTGCCTGCATCGGTGTATGGAAATAATCCTGCAGTGAATTGCTAAATCACTGCCCCATCTGGCACTGCCCAAGGTATCTGGGACAGGAAACAGTGGTGACAGTTCTGAGGGTAAGCACTAAATTCACACTCTGTTCATGTTGGGTAGAGATGCATCTCTGAAGTCCGATGCCTATTTCCAATCATGATGACCTCTTCCTGCCTGTGTCCATTACCATCCTTGTTTATCTTGTATTTCCTATATGTCTGCACCTGCTGCCTAACCCACATTACAGACCTACCCCTGTTATTACTAAATACCTTGTACATTATCCCCCTTTAAAACATATAAAAATGGCAGCTGTTCCACAAAAAAAAAATTACACTTCTTACATAACTCTCTTCTTCACCCATGTATGTGTATTACCCAATTTTTTGGTCCAGTTCCTCCCACAACATTATTAAGCTGTTATAAATCATTTATGATATGAGTACCCAAATTTCCAAAATGATTTATACATATATATAAGTGTCTTTAGCGGTGGTACAGCGGTAGCGTTGTTACCTCACAGCAAGAGGTTCTCCCATTCGATTCTCGGCTTGGCTTGGGAGTGCCTTCTGTGTGGAGTCTGCATGTCCTCCCCATGGTTGGGTAGTGTTCGAAAGACATGCATGCATAAATGGGCGTGCCTTTGTTGAAGGTTGGGTGTTGAGATGGCACCTCGGCATTTCGTAAAAATAAAAAAAATCTACTGCCAATCATTAGTGGACTGGAGTTCCGCTGTGGCGACCCCTTACCGGGAAAAAGCCGAAAGATAAACAACAACAACTTTCTACATATATATAAATCCTAAAAACAGAGGTGGCTAACTTCACGGCACCCATGCAAATGGAGATCAGTTGCATGAGCGCCGAATCATACACCAACGCACTGTACGAACATGTGCACAAATGCATGGATCTCACCATACCCAACAGAACCAAGATGCTCTCCTCCAGAAGGAGGAAGCTCATGAGGAATAAGGTGATGTTCTAAAACTGGAAAAACTTCCTTACCAGCCTCAACAAAAAGTTGATATCCCTCAACAAATCATCTAAAGCTAGCTATGAAAACAGAATTGCAGCAGATTGTAAAGAAAACCACAAGGCCTTCTATAGTTATGTAAAGAATCTCCACGACAATACCCAGATTTGCTCTGAGCTACTGCACAATGGTACCTCCTATACCAAGCCAACAGATATTGCCAATATACTGACCGACAGATTCAGTGCCAACTTTACCCCTCTCCCCCCCCCCAAGGGGCCAGTCACAATACCAGTCACCCAGTATTACTGCTGCACAGGTTAAAACAGCACTGAAACAGCACTGTTCAAGGCCAAGAATACAGCTTCTATGGTATGGAATCTGACAATATTGTAGTTGTGTTCTACATGAACTACAGAGTGAACTGGCACCTCACCTGTGTGCCTTGTTCAATCACAGCCTCACTTCAGGCTTTGTCCCTACCAAATGGCTCACTGCTACAGTCATCCCTCCCCACAAAGGAGGAGTGACTACAGACCCTGGGAACTATCGACCCATTAGCCTGACGAGCCTAATATGCAAAGCTATGGAACGCATCATCATGGACCTAATAAACAAGGATATAGAGAATCTCCAAACTCTGGATCCCACACAGTTTGGTTTTGTGAAGGGCAGATCATGCCTGCTCAACTTGATCAACTTCTTTGAGTCAGTCACCAGAGCTGTGGATGAAGGTAAGGTGGTTCATACAGCCTACCTTGATCTGGCCAAGGCCTTTGATACCATTTCCAACTCAGGAATCATAGAAAAACTCACTAAGCTAGGCATCAACTCCTATATCACTAGGTGGGTTGCAAACTGGCTCACAGGTAGATCCCACAGTGTGAAAGTAGCTGACTCCAAGTCAGACTGCCGACCAGTCATGAGTGGAGTCCCACAGGGTTCGGTCCTGGGTCCTCTCCTGTTTGGTATCTACTTGTCTGAAGTCCAGACCAACATGAAGGGACTGTAGCTGACAAAGTTCGCAGATGATTGAAAGTTGGGACCTATTATTAACTCCCCTAGTGATGTTGACATCCTACAGAAAGCCCTCACTGAGACCAACAACTGGTGTCAGAACCATGGCCTTAAGCTCAATGCCAAAAAATGTGTCATCATCCCCTTTGGGAAAAACCTGGTTCCCATGAATTACCAAATCGATGGTAGTCTGGTAGTCCACTGAACACAGAAGGTGTTATAAGAGATCTGGGAAAACAGGTTGACTGCAACCTCTCTTTTGACCACCACATTGCCACTGTGGTCAGAAAGTCCTTCTATGTGGCACATCTCATTACTAAGGGTTTTGCATCCAGGAAGAAAGAGGTCATTGTCTCCCTCTACTCTTTGCTCTTTAGACCAATCATTGAGTACAATGTCCTATTTGGCATGTACCTCACTAAACACCTGCAACAACTGGAGAGGCCACAAAAGTACCTCACAAAGAAAATCCTAGGCCTTAAACATTTGTCCTATATGAACAGACTAAAAAAACTCCAACTATTCTCTGTCTCATATCACTTAGAGGAGATTTTTGCTTGACTTACAAAGCCATTTCTGACCAAGCTCTGTTATAAATGCTACGTCTAAAGAAATCCCAATCCCTCCACACCACATGCTCCAGAGACCTCAACCTCATTACCACAATCAACAGAATATGCTGGAGGGACATGTTCATAACCCAGGGACTGCCCATGCTATGGAATAGACTTCCCATACATGTGAAACAGAGCACCTCACTGGCCCTCTTCAAGAGAAATCTTGATGAGTGGATAGGAAATAGAAAATTCACCCCTGGGATCACTTCAGTGGCTTTACTCGACAGAGGCACTGGGAACTAAGGTTGGGTGGCATGATGCCATAGTAATCCTATGGGCTAGGCTTGTAAAGGTCCCATGGCCATTAGCCTAGTACACACCTATGAACCTATGAACCTTTATGCAGTCATAGCTTGTGAAGAGGTGGATAGATATGGTCCTCTCTCACCACCAACCTGTTCATTACTTAATTACTCCTCCATTGTCCTACTTACTGCTTGCTCCTCATTTTCACCACTATACTATTAACTGAATTTCACACCTTTAATCTCTTCGAAGAATAGATTCACATACCACATACACAAAGCCACAAATGGCCTATAAACAGAAATCTCTATTTCTGTACTCAGCATTTGAGTGGCATCTGGCATTGAGCAGCAGAGTCTACAACTAGTTCTTGCCCAATGGCAAAAACTCAAAAAGTAATTATAAATGCACCAATACTTTGCCTTCAGTTGTACACATGAGCTTGGCAACAGTGTGCCACAGTAAATGATTCTTACTGACATGAAATTAACATCAGTGGTGTGTGATACATGCATATGCTTCGTTGGCTTATTGTATACCTAAAGTAAGGAGTCCATCCCAATGCCCATGATGCACTACTGTATGCAACTGAGGGTGGGATTCTCTCCTGTTTTCCTTCCCAGTGTAATAGTGTTTTCTGTTAAACTGTTACAGTTACAAGCGTATCTGAAGAGTGGTATTGATGAGTGCAATAGTAATATAATTTGTGTGTATGCAGTGTTATTATCCTGCACAATGTCTATAAGAGTGGTTTGTCACTGATGCAGACACAAACACAAGACTTACTTGCAATAAAGCATAATGCAACGATCTAGGGAGTAACAAACAGGAATGCATGGGTGACACTCCACTTTGTGACAGCTGTGACTAACACCCAACACCTTTTTGTTCAATCCCATTGTGCACAATTACTTCACCTATGATGTTTTAGTCATGTGACAGTCTAAGTTTCTATGTGACTTCACCTGTGACAGCACTGATGCGTAACATATCAGTTAGTCCATCATAACTTCCACTCCAATAATGTGTATGTATCATTAGTATTACACACATATATCTCACGCCCAACCATGACAACTAACGTGAAGTAGCAAATGTATCAGTTAATAGACATAAGCATAATACTTTTGAATAACACAGCAAATTAATCCTACTACTTTCAACATTGGCATCAAGCAGAAAAGTTAACTACGTGTAAATGAGACTTCACATACTCTGGCAAAAACAATGAGAATCTACCTTTGGGTGTGCTAATATGCTTAGCTCTGCTGCAAAAAGGAGAGTAGTATTGATAAGAGTATGAGGAAGCAGTAATAAGTATTATAAGCCCCTTGGTTTTATTTATTCTTGACAGAGTGTATCAATTATCAGTGCCACATGCTGTGAATTGCGATCATTTACAGTCTACTTCACAAAGCAGACTGCCCTTTCCTCCACATGTGTGTCAAGTTCCCTTCAATTATGTGTACAGGTCTACAGAATGTTGAATGTGGTAGGCAGGAGTTTAAATCCATGTGTGTGTGTGTGTGTGTGTGTGTGTGTGTGCGCGTGTGTGTGTATGTGTGTGTGTGTGTGTGTGTATATATATATATATATATATATATATATATATATATATATATATATATATATATATATACACACACACACACAAACACAGTTTACAACAGGAAGGACTGGTTTATTCAACAGGTGTGATATGTACAATTCCAATTAATGGTAAGGTTTTCAGCTATGGAGTTTTTTTATTCCCCAGATGATGCACTCCATTTTAAGAGTGCCCATAGTCACTCAAACATACTGCTCATGTTAGCTGTTCAACCATCTGCTTTCTGACAACTTTAAAGACATCTACCGTGGTGTCAGCAGTTACCACACAAATCTAGAGACTGCAGTGTGAGTCAGGCATGGGTTTGAATCTAGAGCACTGTAAACCTAGTATTTGTGTGTCAGACAAGGAAAATGGTAACAGGCAGGAATTCTTTACCTATCAAACATGGATGTGTCCCCTTGTATTTAGTGGCAATATTTCTACAGAAGTAGTGTATCGTTTTCCCCAACTATTGTTCTGCCTTTTGAGGGGAATATGTGCACTCCAACAAAATGCTCAGGTTACCCCTTTAACTGTGTGCATTCTGATAACTGTATCATGAGTTCTTATGTGGTGACATCAGCCACCCCACAAGTATACATATTGTGAGTTACATAGTCAGGTGTTCACATCTAGCAGTGTTTACCTTTTCTGAGTTTGTACAGGAAAAACAAATATTGTGGAAGTGCTGGAATGGGATACCCAAAATATGTGATATGTTATAGTTCATGTTTTTTTTTTTTTGACTGATGGCTGATTTTGCTCCCCTAAGGGCTGCACTTCCTTGTAACCATGCTTAGTTTATAACTATACATTTGATTGTTAGAAAAATGCAGCATTGCTGTTCAGCTGTTGGCAATGATAATTCTCATTTCCTGTCCTCTGGCTACACCTGCTAAGAATTTCTCTTCAGCTGTATGGCTCTTGTAACTATTGGACAATAGAAGTTACAGTTAATGCATGGAGGACAAGACTGATACAGGCCTGTGTACAAATTTAAAATTCTGTCAACTCTTGCAGTTTCAACAGTTCACTAAATCCCTAATGTGCTCTTCCAAATTCCAATGTGGTACGATAACCATTGTGATCCAACAAATTACTGTTGTCTGTTGCATAATGTTAAATTCCTTTCTCATCTTACAATAATGTTGTCACCCAAAGTTCAAATGTGTAATTTTACACAACTGTTGTACAAACTGTTTTATGGCAACATTGGCTAATTTACATGTCATGTGATTGTGACTTGGTAGCCTGCCTTACCAACACTTTCTGATACACAATGAAGAGTGTATGAAATAATTGTTGCTAAAGAAGTTGAATTACTGCAAAAATATGTCGAGCTGCATTCTGTTTGAATAGGACCTTTCATGGCATTGATTTAAGGACTTTTATACATGGCTACACACATACACACACACACACTTTTGATGACCTTACTCCATATAAGTAATTCTGACAAGAGTTTCATCACACTAAATATTTAATGACATATCCTACGTCTCCTGTATCTCTTAACATGTTATGATTTTCACAGTTTGTCCAATTTATTCATCATAATAACTTATATGGTGCTCCACCTGACATTTGTGGTTGCTTGCGATATCTTTGAAGATTGCAAATAACTAACTAACTAAATACATAAAGAAATTCTTGAAGACTGCAGTCACTAATAACTGTTTTTCTACGTCTCAGTTCATATCTTTCACAACATGAATACTACTGCTACAACTGTTATTGTATCCACTTTCCACAGCTTCTAGGAGCAACATGTGCTAGTTTTTCTTAAGTTTGTGCATTTATCCACACAATTATGTCTGTGTGCATGTGTGAATGTCTATTATTCCTGCACTGTGAGTTTGAGAGATGTGCCAGTGTAGAATTCAAAGACTTAATGTTCATATTGTCCTACAACATTTGGTTATGACGACCATTCAATAACTGCTTCTTAATGCATGTCACATTGCCAGTAATGTTCAACATATCCCACACACTCTTTTATTTATATCGTGTGTTGCTCAATGTGTGTGTATGTACCTTTAAGAAGCTATCCAAGGGCTTGCACAAGTGTATAAATACTGAGCATGTGCAAGCTTGACTGCCATTTTGTAGTTAGCTGTTGAGATGTAAGCAAGTATGTATGTAACATCTGTCAGTTAGCCAGTTTGCTTGTATTTTATGATATAGCTATCCATCATGATGTGTTTTTATGCATTAAGCATCTAAACAAAATACCCTGCCTGCTTGTCATTTATGCTAGAGAAGGACGAGCAACATCATGTACACACATATGGCCATGAACATCTTTGCCACAATAAGGCCTTGAGTCGGTGCTGTGAACTCAAGGTAAGGCTCCTCACTGTACTATTTCTCTTGTATATTTTATTAGAGAATGAGACACCTCTACATCACCACTCTTAACTGGAAAATGAAAGTTCTACAATAGGGCATTATTAAGGTGCCATGAAGCTTGGGCTGTAAGGAAGCTAATGGCTGCCACATTATTTTATGCTCACCAAACAGTGATTTGCTGTTTAATGAATGCAAAAAAAAAAAAAATAGAAGTGTTTATGTATGTGTGTGTGTGTGTGTGTGTGTGTGTGTGTGTGTGTGTGTGTGTGTGTGTGTGTGTGTGTGTGTGCGTGTGTCTGGGGTCTACTTCACATGACTGAAATTTCATTTGACTGACTTTCATTTGACCGAGACCAAAATACCTAATTTTCAAAATATTAAAAACTCACTTGACCGAAACTCATAATACTGAAATCTTACAATGCTACTTTTCAAAATAGTTACTTGTAAACCATAGACATGCACACAACACCAATGACTAACTCTTTCCACAACTTAAAAACTACTTGTGTACCCTCTTAACAGAAACTGGATGATATAAAACCAAACAAGGTGTGCCCCCCACACCCCCCAACTGTATATACTAACTCCAGGATCGCACTACAATGGAGAAAAGAGCATATACTACTTACCTTACAGTAGTCTGCACACTGCCACTACTGTTGGGAAAACACAAAACATCCGCCATATTACTGAAAATACTTCCCATAAAAATGTAAACAGACATACCAACATTTAGAAACACTATAGCATCACTTTCTACATGACTATCAGTTTTCTGACAATCAGCACTATACGTTGCAGTAATTCTTTTTATCACAAGCATGTTATAGGAGAAGGGAAACCCACATCATGTCTATGGCTTACAATTCAGTATAATGAGAGTCAATCAAATTAGTTTTCAGTATTTTGAAAATTCGGTATTATGGACTCTGTCAAATGAAACTTCAGTCATATGAAATAGACCTGTGTGTGTGTGTGTGTGTGTGTGTGTGTGTGTGTGTGTGTGTGTGTGTGTGTGTGTGTGTGTGTGTGTGTGTGTATATGAGTGAACGTATGCATGAAAGTGAGAGTGAAATTGAGCAAGCCTTTATTTTACACTCACTGAGTGTGTTTGCTGTTTAGCGAGTGTAAAATTAAAACATACATTAAAAAAAGAAAGAAAGAAAGAAAGAAAGAAAAAAGTGTGTGTGTGTGTGTGTGTGCGTGTGTGCGTGTGTGTGTGTGTGTGTGTGTGTGTGTGTGTGTGTGTGTGTGTGTGTGAGCGTGTGAGAGTGTGTGAGTGTGTGAGTGTGCGTGATTATGTATCTGCGTGGGGCAGCATATGCATGCTAGTGTGCATGAAAGCGGACGTCTGTTTGTGTGTGAGACAGAGGGAGATCTATTGAGCAGTGGCAGTATCAGTCAAGAGGTATGCATACCTCTCAACCTCTTAGCTCAAGACATCTGGATAAAACCTAAACTAAGGGGAGACAAAGCCTCAAAAATATGAACATATTTTAAATACTGCTCTTATAAAATTAGAAAGTTGCTAGAATAACAAGATTTCTGTTAGCATGCATTTTCTGAAGGAAATAAACTCTGAAACATATGTCATTATTAGTGACTCCAATCCTCAATGATTGGCAGCAAACCACAAATTTTAGTAGTAAGGGACCAAAAAATAAGGTAAATATTTGGGTATTTTTTGAAAATATTATATTTTGGCTGTAAAATACTTCCTCCAATACCATTTACATATACTACAGCAAGGTTGAACCATAAAATATAGTAATAAAAAATAAATAAGTAAAACTCAGCAATTTTACAGATAGCCCATTATGTAAGTCCAATAATGTCCTCGAGAGTGTGTGTTACTCTGTAAATAATCCCTTCAAGGGATGTAGACTCCCTTCGCCTGCAGCATCGGTCCTCATAAAACCCCTGGGTGTGCATTATTTACATACTAATATATACCCTGTTGGGTATTATTGCTTGCTTAACACTGCTGTCTTTGCCCTAATATAATCAATCATTTTAGCTGCTGCATGATCTGTACATGACATTAATTAAACACTGGGTATGTCTGAATGGGTCTAAGGACTTGGATAACCTAATGTATATAGGACGCTTATTCCAAATACCAGATAATCCTATGGTTCTGAATTATCAGAGACTTGTACAAAATATATGTATGTCTAATTTTAACCTATTATTTCTCAAGGTTCAATTAGATTGATTTTATATTAAATATTGCTTGTGTTGCTTGCACTTAAAAAGCCTGGTATGCCAGAATACATTTTTTATATATAATGACACAGTAAGGTAAATTAATTAAGTAGCTTATACCTGTCCTTGTATGGTATATCCTTTATTTGTAGTATTTTCTTGTTAAGTGTCTTTTGTACTGATTCTAGAGATTGCAAATGTCTGGTGCTGTAAACAGAAAATATATTATACAATAAAAGGTAATTAACATTCAGAAATGAGCATGCTGATTGGACAGTTCAATAAGTGTACCCATTGTAAATCAAACTTATACCAATGCAAAAAAGCCCGGCTGCTAAAGCACCATAGAGCAATTAGATTTTCTATTACTATATGCTGGATAAGAGCATTCTATACTGAGATCACATCAAAATATGAGAAAAATCAAGTACAGTCTGCAAAACTAAACTAACATACCCGATTTTCTTTCAATGCCCGTCGCAAAATTTTCCATATTTTTAATTGTAAAAAAAAAGAAAAAATTAAAAATGCAATGGAGACGCACCTTTCTCCATTGCTTCTCTTGCACCAATGTACTGTTCAAGTGTGGGAATATAAGTCTCATAAGCATGCACAGTATGTCAGCAGAGAGAAGACAACATGGAAAAAGAATAAAGCATCATTGTACAAACACATTATTTGGAAAGGTAAGCAATTTCTTTCTTAAATAATGTTAATGTTATTGTATGATAGCAAAAATCCACAGCTATGTGTGAGTATATAAGGTACCTCATCAAACCAGACCAACTGTGGATAAATCCTGATATATTCATAGACAGGAGTAAATTATTGTTATGGCAGTACTGGGTAACTGTATCTTTATAACTTTATGACTATGAGGTATACCAGGAAATTGGAACCATCATATTATGCCATGTAATAACATATGGAGTATTTATTGGACCGGGTAGGGATGGAGGAAGAATGTACAAACAGCTGCACTAAGTAAACCCACAATTACAGTGCTAGTGTGGTTATTTGTTTATACCACAGCTCTGAAGGCTTTCTTCTCTGAGATGTATCTCATTTTGTAAGGAAGTTTCTTTCAGATTTCTTTAATTTACATCGGAGATTGATAGTCAGCAAATATTTCACTTGTTTTTATCTCTTTTTAGAATGCTTCCTAGCCTGTCAGCTGTTGATGTAAGTTAACGAGTTTCTCAGCAGATGATACTAGGCGAGTCTGTGGATACATTTCATTTGCTGGATGCACTGGATAATCTGTAGGATGCACAAAGATGCCCCATGATGTGTTATGTATTAATCTGCAGTAAAATTCAGTTTTCTGCTGTAATTCTAGTCTTGCTTAGTTTATAGTGTAAAGATGTCATGAAAAAAAGATATTGTCTCTTTCTTAAGCCATTTTTCATATTCAATGACATCACTGAGTGATTTATTTGAGATTTAGACTGAAACAGTTCAACCAAATATTGCAATGGTTAAATGGCTTAGAGAAATAAAATGCAGAAATCTTTGCTGATGAAGAATGATGCAGCTAACAAAGCTGTCATCAGATCTGTTACAGCTCTAAAAGCTAATATATCAAGCTCTTGTCATGATCTCAAACAATGTTGTTCACTGAAAGGAAGATTTAAAAATAGGTCAGGCTGATTTGTAGCCTATGCATGACAATGGTGTTGCTTGGTACGGCAAATGTGACACAGAGTAGTAGTGGGAGTTTGCGTTTTGTGAGAAGCTTAAGCAGAAGGGTTCAAAAACATTTCTTCAAAGGAAAAGACAAGAATTATAAAAAAAAATGTTACTGCAAGCCTGTGACTCAGTACAACAGAATGGGAATTACAAACTTTGAAGTGAGAGCTGATAAATGTACAAAGAACAGTAATAAGTATTAAAAAAATCTATTGATTTATGTGCTGATGAATTTTAGACTAGCCTTTCAAATGTTGTGGAGAGTATTTCTGATACAATCTTACCACAGGCATTAGTGCTAAACAAGATTGTGAAGACTAGTAGAGAAGGATGAAGGCTGCCAGCCTAGCCAGATAGAATTTTGCAGATAATTCTGTCAATTGTAAATATGAATGAAATCTACAGGCTTGTTGTCTTAAATGTAAAGAAATACTATTACATGTGAAACTGGAAATAAATGTGACAACAGTGTACTCTACTGACCAAAGTAAAGCATGTGGTGACCCTTTGAAGTAGACAGCGGTGCTGAAAAGTCTAGATGAAGAAATTATTTCTATTGTTTTAACCAAGAGTTAAATTGCTAGATTTAAACATGCAAATGTATTTTTATTGCTCCTGTTTCCTGACCAGCTGTAAGATAAAAAAGGGAGATGTTAAGAATGTAAATGAAGTTAATGTAGCCTGGAAACTCAAGGAAAGTGTAAAAGAATGATATAATGTTTATCAGAAATGCAATAACAATTTAAACAGAGAAAATCAGACGGCATTACACTTTTTGTCTTGATCATCCATCTCACAGCACTCTGCCTGTTGTCTTATGTAAGTTATCTTAGACTTGTGTTTTCTTTTAGGGATAGCTAGAAGCTAGAAAGATTATAAGTGTTTTTCTGTGATGTCAGAACAGTACTTCTGAATTATTTTAAGTATTTCTGTGTGATCTCTGAACTCTTGACTAGCACTGAGTGTGTGGTAGAAAGTATTGTCTTGTGGTTTTAATTATTTATCTTTAAATATTTTAAAACCTTTTAACTGTGGCTGATTTGTGTAGAGATAATTTAAGCTCTAAAGTACATTGCATATTTATAGAGTTTACTGTCCAAGTCCCTCCAAATAAGCTTGACTGTTTAGTCACAACTACCAATTGGATAATAATATTGCACAGTAATAACTGGACACCCTTTTAAGGGCCTTTGGGTAGATGATAAATATTAGCTGGGTGGTGGCAAGTGGTACTACAGTATAGTTTAGGTAAAAGGGGAACAGCTGGAGAACCTGTGCCAGTCTTCCTCAGAAGTATCTGTGTGGTTGTATAAACTCTTATCTCAAAGTGTGTGTGTGTCAGTTAGTTGGGCAGGGACAGGAAACACTGGTTGGACAGAGAGGGTGCTGGAGATTTTAGCTTGCCCAGCTAGGCTGAGATCTGGACCCTATAGCTGTGCCAGACGGGAGTCATATTGGAGACCTGGAGAGCAAGGGAGTGACCAGCCCCGGACTGACTGTAATCTCTGTGTGCTCTTAAGGGAAATTGCACTTTACTGTGTGTATTTGTTATCCTTTCCTCTCATATGAGACACCCTCTCTAGTGCTAGTGGTGAGGATTGAGGCTCCTTGATTGCTGGGCCAGGGCACGGGTGTCACATTTGTGGTGGCAGTGGTTGGGATATCCTCACATGTGTATTTGGCAGTGGTGGGATATCCACATCATATATTAATTAGTTGGCAAATACTAATTTGCTTGTAGTGGTGTGGGTAGAGTGAATCCTGTAGCTTGTATACAGTGAGCTTTGAAGGTGTTTTGTAGTCTAAAACAGCCACACAGTGAATGCTCAGAGTTCAGATCACAATTGATTTATTTCTTTTGTTAGCTTAGTTAGTCAGGGTGAGCAGGCAGCATGTCAGAAGAGGAGTATGGAAAGTTGACAAGGAGCCAGCTGGCGGAGATGTGCCAGGCTAGGGGAGTGGTGCATGGAAACCTGACTAAGGCAGACCTGATTGCAGTCTTGGTTACAGCTGCATCAGAAAACAGCAACCAGGAGGTCAATCAGACTGGCAGTGGAGATATAATTAACTTGGAGAATGGACAGCTCAACCTTTCTGCAGTGGACTTAAAAATCCAGCTGGAGCTAAAGAGACTTGAGTTGGAGGCCAGGCGTTTGGAAATAGAAGCAGCTGAAAGACAGAGGAGTCTACATCCTGAAGAGAATGAGAAAGTGTTACGTCTGGAAGCTGAGGAACAAGAGAGGCAGAGGCAGCATGAGAAGGAGATGCTGACTCTTCGCCAGAGTCATGGAAGTAATGGGGGAGGGAGTAACTGGACCCCAGAAGCACAAAAGGTCAGTAAATTTCTTCTGCAGTTTAAAGAGGAGGATAATTTTGATAGTTTTATTCACATGTTTGAGAGGGTATGTTAAAAGTATGAAGTTGACCAAGGACTCTGGGTACAGTTCCTGACCCCCTTACTCCATGGTAATGCTGTAAATGTTCTGTCCAAAATGTCTGATGTTGCATGTTTGATTATACTGCTGTAAAAATAGTCTTTTAGAACTGTTTAAGCTAACACCTGAAACATATAGGAAAAAGTTTTAGATGCAAGGCAGATGAAAGTGTTTGTTACCACTGTTTTAAAGCTTTGTCTTTAACCTACAAATGATTGAAATTGTAAACTGCTGTAATCTTTTTGTAACCTTTGTTTTGGAGCTTTTCTCCCCAAGACTCCATTGCAAACAGGTTCTTATTGGCCCAGTGGACTATCCTGGTAAACCAACTGTAAATAAATAAATAAAATAAAAATAAATTGTGAATATGTTGCTGAAATGAGTACTTATTTCCATAGGTGGGTGAGTGGATGTCAGGTCACCACTTTTGAAGGGCAGACCTTTTGGTGAGGGAACAAGCCCTTAGCACTTTGCCTGAAGACATAAGGATCTGGTTAGTTGGTAGACAATGTGCTACTTCAGATGAGTTGGGGAAGAAGGGAGACCTATACCTGACAAGCAGGTCAGCCCTGCACAGGAAGGGGACCCCCAGTACTGCTCATGGGTCTAGAGGAACCCATGGTGGGCAGCACAGACTGCCCCAACAGAATCTGCCAGTAGCAGAGGAAGCCACTAGTCCAGGTACATGTCCAGGAGCTAGGGTTAAATGTTTTGAATGCAACCAGTGGGGCCATGTGGCATTCAGGTGTCCACAGAGGTAAGGTGGGGAACCAAAGGTGAGGGAGTCAGAAAGTGGGAAAGACAAAATGCCAATAGTAGGTTTTTCTTGAGACAACAGGGGTACTAAACTACAATCCTGCAGATGCCCTGAGAGGGAAGGATTTGGATGAGGCAGTACCATGTGCTTATGCAGTTACACACAGTGAGGCTAGGAGACAAGCATGTGGGTCTGGTAGCCTGGGGGAGACCCATACAGACTGCATACTTGCAGCCAGGACTGCTGAGGTGGTTACTTCAGGGAGGGAGCTACTCTATAGCATTGAAACTGAATGTAAGCCATGGCTGCTTGTGGGTACTGATGGTCCCTTGGACAGAGTGACTGCAAAGGTAGAGGTGAGTAGTAGTACCCAGGCTGACAGTGAGACACCACTGCCAGAGGATGCCAGACGTCCTGTGGAAGGGAGCTGGAAAGGGTTACAATGAGAGAGTTGAGACAGGCTCAGCTCTCAGACCTTACATTGCAAGGCCTGAGGCAGGTAGCTAGGGAGGCACCTGATTCTCAAGGAAAGGGGGAATCTGTATACTGGGACAAAGGGTTACTATACAGAGAGTGGACCCCTGAGGGAGGGCTAGAAGGTGAGAGAGTACAGCAGTTGGTAGTGCCTAGAGCCTACAATCTGGCACTTCTAGCCATAGCCCATGATATTCCCTTTGCAGGTCATCTGGGCATAAAACATACAAAGAGGCATATTATGCAAAACTTCTATTGGCCAGGAATTTCTAGAGATGTAACAGGGTACTGCAGGAGCTGTGAGCAGTGCCAAAAGGTAGGCAAGGCAGGAGACAAGGTGAGAGCTCCTTTGATGCCTTTGCCTGTGATTGAGGAGCCATTTCAGAGGGTAGCTCTGGATATTGTGGGTCCTCTGAGTACCCCAAGTTCCACAGGGAAAAAGTATATCCTAGTGGTAGTGGATTATGCTACACGATACCCTGAGGCAGTGGCTTTGTCCTCCACTGAGGCAGAGAAGGCGGCAAATGCTATGTTAGAGATTTACAGCAGGGTAGGTTTCCCAAAAGAAATACTGACTGACAGAAGTGCCAATTTCATGTCAGACCTGCCTGCTTGTCTGTGGAAGTCCTGTGGGGTGAAACACATGAAGACCACCCTCTACCATCCCCAGACTAATGGTCTTGTTGAGAGGTTAAACTCTACAATCAAGTCCATGCTACGGGTATTTGCAGATCAGTTTAAGAGGGAGTGGGACAAATATTTGCCCCATCTGTTATTTGCTTACAGAGAAGTTCCCAGGAATCCCCAGGTTTTTCACCATTTGAGTTTCTGTATGGGCATAAGGTGAGGGGACCTCTAGATTTAATTTGAGATGAGTGGGAAGTTGAGTGTGAGTCTCACAAGGAGTCTGTTGTGATTATACGTCCTAAATATCAGGCCAAGGCTCAGGGAACTAATGGGCTTGGCCCAGGAAAACCTGGCAGAAGCCCAACAACAGAAAAAGATGTGGTATGACAGGAATGCTCGAGCTAGAGAGTATGCTGTGGGGCAGCAGGTAATGGTTCTCATTCCTGTCAGACACAACAAGCTGCAAGCAGCTTGGGGGGGTCCCTACAAAGTAGTAAGAAAGGTAAGTGATGTTAACTACATGGTGGAACTGCTAGGCAGATGGTAGGGGCACAAATTGTACCATGTTATGATGAAACCTTACCATGATAGGGAGGCCCTTGTGCTGAGCATTTGCAGTGGATTGCAGAAGGAGTCTGAGGGAGACTCAGGGGACTGATCTCCTCAGTGGGGCTTGGGCTGACACCTCAGTAGCAGGGGTAGCAATGTCCCAGCAGCTATCTCCTACCTAGGTTTGAGAAATCTGAGCAGTGTTGCTGGAATCTGGGGACATGTTCACTGGGAAACTAGGGTGAACCCACCTAGTGCAGCACCAGGTGGATACAGGACCCCAGAGGCCTATTAGGCAGACCTCTTATAGGGTGCCTGAGAGAGTCAGACAGACTCTGAGGGAGGAGGTGCAGGAGATGTTGGAACTAGGGGTGATTCAAGAGTCCAACAGTCCCTGGGCCTCCCCAGTGGTGCTGGTGCCAAAGAAGGATGGCAGCATCAGGCTCTGTGTGGACTACAGGAAATTAAATAGTCTCACCGAGACAGATGCTTACCCCTTGCCTAGGACAGATGAGGCCCTAGAGCAGCTGGGGGTTGCTAAGTATTTTACAACCATTGATCTTACCCAAGGGTTACTGGCAGGTGCCCTTGACTCCCAGTGCTAGAGAGAAGTCAGCCTTTGTGACTCCTTTTGGTTTGTATGAGTTCACAAAGATGCCCTTTGGGATGAAGAATGCCCCAGGGACTTTCCAGAGGCTGGTAGATCATATCCTAGCAGGAGCAGGAGAGTTTGCCCTTTCTTACCTAGATGATATTTCCATCTACAGCCATTCCTGGCCAGAGTACCTTCAGCATGTCAGGGAGGTACTGGGCAGACTACAGAGGGCAGGATTGACAATTAAGCCGAGCAAATGTCAGGTGGGTATGGCGGAGGTCTCCTACCTAGAACATAGAGTGGGGAGTGCTAAGATAAGACCAGAACCTGGCAAAGTGGAAGCCATTCAGGCATGGCCTGCACCTGTTACTAAAAAGCAGGTGAGGGCATTTTTAGGGACAGCAGGGTACTACAGAAAGTTCTTCCTCAATTATAGTACCATAGCTGCTCCCCTCACAGACCTGACAAGGAAGAACAGGCCAGATAAGATAGTGTGTACCTCAGCATGTAAGCAGGCATTCCAGAAGCTTAAAGAAGCTTTGGGAGGACCCCCTGTGTTCGCCAGTCCAGATTACAGCAAAAAATTTGTTGTGCAGGTGGATGCTTCAAACCATGGTGTGGGGGCTGTACTTAGCCAGATTTCTTCAGAGGGGGAAGAGCACCCAGTTTTTTATCTCAGTCATAGGCTCCAACCCAGGGAGGAATGCTATGCAGCTGTAGAGAATGAATGTCTAGCCATAGTGTGGGCATTTCAGAAAATTCAGCCTTATCTGTATGGAAGGAAATTTACTGTTATGACAGATCACAACCCCCTAATATGGTTAAACAGAGCCAGCCAGCAAAATGCCAAGTTGCTAAGATGGAGCCTAGGGTTACAAGTATATGATATGTCAGTGCGGTGCTGCACTGACATATCATATGCTTGCAAGCATATGATATGTCAGTGCAGCACCGCAGTGGGAGTAGCAATGCCAATGCAGATGGGCTCTCAAGATAGGGAATGGGGTAGGTACACTCAGATAGACCTAACCCTCTCAAGCAGTGCTTCTCAAGGGTCACTTGAAAAACTAGCTTGAATTCTCCGGGAGGAGAAATGTGAAGACTGGTAGAGAAGTGTGCAGGCTGCCAGCTTAGCCAGATAGAATTTTGCAGCAAAATTCTGTCAATTGTAAATATGAATGTAAACTACAGGCTTGTTGTCTTAAATGTAAAGAAATACTATTACATGTGGAACCGGAAATAAATGTGACAACAGTGCACTCTACTGACCAAAGTAAAGCATGTGGTGACCCTTAGAAGTAGACAGTGGTGCTGAAAAGTCTAGATGAAGACATTCTTTCTATTATTTTAATCAAGAGTTAAATTGCTAGATTTAAACATGCAAATGTATTTTATTGCTCTGTTTCCTGTCCAACTGCAAGATAACAAAAGGGAGATGTTAAGAATGTAAATGCAGTTAATGTGTAGGCTGGGAACTCCAGGAAAGTGTAAAAAATGATGTAATGTTTATCAGAACTGCAATAGCAATTTAAACAAAGAAAATCAGAAGGCATTAAGCTTTTTTGTCTTGATCATTCAACTCACAGCACTCTTCCTGTTGTCTTATGTAAGTTATCTTAGACTTGTGTTTTCTTTTAGGGATAGCTAGAAGCTAGAAAGCTTAGAATAAGTGTTTTTCTGTGATGTCAGAACTGTACTACTGAATTATTTTAAGTATTTCTGTGTGATCTCTGAACTCTTGACTAGCACTGACTGTGTAGTAAAAAGTATTGTCTTGTGATTTTAATTATTTATTATTAAATATTTTAAAACCTTTTAACTGTGGCTGATTTGTGTAGAGATAATTTAAGCTCTAGAGTACATTGCATATTTATAGAGTTTACTGTCCAAGTCACTCCAAATAAGCTTGACTGTTTAGTCACCGCTACCAATTGGATAATAATATTGCACAGTAATAATTGGACACCCTTTTAAGGGCCTTTGGGTAGCTGATAAATATTAGCTGGGTGGAGGCAAATGGTACTACCGTATAGCCTGGGTAAAGGGGCACAGCTGGAGAACCTGTGCCAGCCTTCCCCAGAAGTGTCTGTGTGGTTGTATAAACTCTTATCTCAAAGTGTGTATATGTCAGAAGGTGCTGGAGATTTTAGCTTGCCCAGCTAAGATGAGATCTGGACCCTATAGCTGTGCCAGTGGGGAGTCTTATTGGGGAATTGTAGAGAAAGGGAGCGACCAGTCCCAGACTGACTGTGATCTCTGTGTGCTCTTAAGGGAAATTGCACTTTACTGTGTGTATTTTTTATCCTTTCCTCTCATATGAGATGCCCTCTCTGGTGTTAGTGGTGAGGATTGAGGCTCCTTGATTGCTGGGCCAGGGCATGGGCGTCACAAAGATATCTCATCTTCACACATAAAAGGTGATGATGGATAACCCAAGAAAATATACAGCCAGAAATCTGATTAGGAGAACTAATCAATGTATTCAAAATGGGGAGTCACAGTTCTAAAATCAGAATTAGAGATATGAGAGTTATTGTTTATTTGTCATTCATATAAAATCATCAGGGAACCTTACTGGTAAATGTTAAAGGTTAGCCCTGAATTGTGAAGGCAGCATACAAAATGAGTTTGTTGTGTGCCACTATTCTGAATGTCTTCAAGGTCAAACTTTAATTCTGGCCTTGACTGATCACCCTAAGTTGGCTCTGTTTGTAATAATGCCTTGAGGCTTTAAGGCAAAGGTTAATATAGATAACTTTATAAACAAAACAGTCAGTCTTATAGAAATGTTAGCAAGATATCTGTCTTCAGGGAGACATATTCATTATGGTTGATGCTGTACAGGGAAACAAAATTAGCTAATTAGACACCTAATAAATTCAGACAGTATTTACACTCATTACTTCTATGATACTTCCATAACAAAGGTTGCGTGAACTTGCAACCTGATCACAATGTTAAGTGCCTGAGTGTATCTAGCATTTTGGAGCAGCAATGCACTGGAACACGAAGAAATGATAAGAATAAGAAGACAGGCACTTCCTAGGGCTAGATAGGATAGGACAGGATAGGATAAAATAGGACAGGATAGGAAAGGATAGGATAGGACAGAACAGGACAGGATAGGATAGGACAGGAGAGCATAGGTATACACTAAATAACTGAGGACTGCTAAGTATTATGGCACATGTGATGGGCCTTACAGACCTAAGCAAGAGTTTTGTCTGCTTCTACTTTTTGAAACAGAAAAAAACAGCATTAAATATATAACCCCATGCTATGTCAAACTAAGATGCCTGGAATATAGATAGTAGTGTTATCTTAAGAGGAGATAATGACATTTTAAATGATTTTAGTACATTTATCAAAAGACAGAGAGTGCATAAATTTAAAAGGACAGAAATACATTTGATTATGTTTGTTAAAGCAGAGTTTTCTGAATATACGATGTGTGTCCTTGCTAACTGATTAAAAAAAGACCTATATTGTCTTCTAAAAACTTATCCAGGCTTTTGAGCTTGCATTCTCCTTTGCTTTGGTATGCACCTCTCAAAGTACCAGCCATCCATGCTGGCATCTTTTTCATTTCTACAATTTTCTGCTGTTCAGCCTTTAGTTTCATTTTTTCCCATACAAGACAGAAAGATCAAAGGTCCTTGGTGGCTCACCTAGACCACTTTATCCTTCAGGAATTCTTCATCTTCATCTTTGTCTTCATCTTCATCTTCATCTTTACCTGATTCATCTCCATTTTGGGTACATGGAAAAATGTCTTGAAAGAGGAAACAAACTAACTTTCCCCTTGGAATCTGTAGATCAATATGTGTGTATATACCTTTAAGAAGCTACCCAATGGCTTGCACAAGTGTATAAATACTGAGCACATGCAAGCCTGACTGTCATTTTGCAGTAAGCTGTTGAGATGTAACCATGTATGTATAGAAGGTTTTTCTGTTAATTAGTTTGTTCGTACTTTATGATGCTGCTGTCCATTCTGATGTGTTAAAAGAACGAACAACATGGTGCCAGAAGTGGCATGTCTAAAGAACATAGAATCAGAAACGGCATCTCCAAGGGATATGAAGTTAAAGGCAGCTTGGCTAAAATTACTAAAGGCACTTGGTAGGAGCTGGTGGAATATAGAGGAGTGAATCATCCCTAAAATGTGTAAGCTTCACAAAACAGGTCAGAAATTAATTTCAGGTATTAAAACTTGCTCATCAATATTTCTTTTAGCATTATATGAAATGGGTCATACAAAACATTCAAAATTATATTCACACAACCCAATATGTACAATATTGATAAAAATATTGGAATTACCACAGAAAATGTTTGAAATAAAGTCCAAACTACATAAAAGAAATAAAGGGAAATGACCACATTTTCACAAAGCATGTATTTCTCATATTAAGCAAATATATCTAAGTTATCAGAAGTGTATAAAAGTGTTCTCATGTTTGTGCAGTGTTACAGTAAAGCTATTTTGCAAAGTAGAGTCATTACAATGGCATATTTTGCAGAGTACAGCCATTACAGAGCATATTTTACTAAGTGCAGTATTTCAGAGAGTTTATTGTGCATTTGAATGTTATTACAAGGTCTCAGAACTGTTTGTTCTTACATAATTACAAGGGCTGGATTTTCAGTGTGTTTGTGCATACTTTGTGGGCATGGCAGACAGATTTTGAAAACCTAGTTCACTTGTGTTTGACAGTAATATTGCTGAGAACTGGAGAGTGTTTGAGCAAGAGTACGACATTTTCATGCACGCTGCATTTTCTGATAAAGATGACCATACAAAGACATTTATTCTGCCTATTTTAGCTGGGCCAGAAACCATAGAAAGGGAACACTTATTTGTGTATGCACCCACTATCTATGCTGGAGAGGGGGAAACTGTCATATTGTTGTACAGGCTGAGTCAAGGGAGGACCCTGAGTTCTTAAAACATAAATTTAGAAAAATGTGTAACCCCCAGACAACTGTTATAATGGAAATGCACTTATTTTATACAAGGGATTAAAAGCCTGATGAAACTTTTTCAGCATATATAACTGACTTGAGAAATAAGGCTAAAATGTGCAGATTTAGTGATTTAAGGGATGAGTTGATTAAGGAGAGACGTGTGTGGTATAAAAGATGATGCTGTGAGAAGGATTTTGCTTCGTGACAGTGATTCAACTTTGAATAAGGCCATTGAGATTTGTCAGATATATGAGCTCAAAGAAAAGCACACAAGTATGCTTACAAACGAAAACAGCTCTAGAAGCTTCAGTGATAAAGCTCATGTTGATAGTATGCAGCACATGGTTAAAAGAAACAGGCTCAAGCACATGGCAACAACTGTAACCCCTGCAGCTCTCACTGGTAAACCCCGGAGCTTTCTAGCAAATTCCAGAGTTTGTACAGTGTCAGGGAAGCAGAAGAGTGAGTCAGCAAACTCAAAGCATGGGCCCCAACCTAGCTTCATTGCCAGCTGTCATTACTGTGGTGGAAGCCATGAATCTAAAAAGGAGAAATGTTTAGCTTTTGGTCAACAAAATAATGCCACAAATGCAATAAATGGAATCATATCAAAAGATTTTCTAAATCAAAAGGCCCACATCCTTTCATTAAAAGGGAACATTTAAAAAAATGAATTGATCAATTAGAGAGCTGCAACTGTACTCTTTATGTGGATGCTGTGTCAGTGCTTCATGAAACAGTTAATGCAGTAGATTTAAGGGCAAAGAATGAAGTATTTTGTACGGTTCGGATAAATGGCAAACCCATAGAGCTCAAAGTTGATGCAGGCTCCAAATACAATGTTATGTCAGCAGAAATATTTGCTTGAGTGTGTCATGGTGAAAGGCTTTATTTGGCAAGGTGTGCAAAGTATGTTGCTTATGGAGGTGAAGAAATTCAAACCAAAGGCTCAGTAGTGCTTTCATGTTACTCTTCTGGGAGAAGCTGTAACTTGTTATTTTATGTGGTCAAGAGGCACATCCTGTCATTATTAGGGCTAAGAGACAGTTTGAAAATAGAGGTGCTTTAATTTAATAAGGAAGTCCATCATGGTAACTTAAAAGACCACTACTCTAATTTTAAATCCAAAAGTGCGGCAAGTACTACCACGCTGTATATGAATCAACTTCACTTTATTAAAACAATAAAAGCAGGATCATAAGCGCTTTCGGGTAATGATATTATGATACTGCTTTTATTGTTTTAATAAAGTGAAGTTGCTTCATATACAGCATGGTAGTACTTACTTCACTTTTGGATTTGTTATTTAGATTTTTTGATAGCACTTTTAGTGGAAGGAGTCCTTTACTTTTTCTTTTTTACACTACTCTAATTTTAGCCAGACCATTTTCTCTACCTATGCTGATTTTTTTGAAGATAAACTAGGCAACCTTCCAGTTGTGTACTCCATGAAGTTAGATCCAGATGTCAATCCAGTTATCAGGTCAGCATGTAAAGTTCCAATAGCCATGCAGGACAGAGCCACAGCAGAGTTGGATAAAATGGAGCGACAAGGTGTGATTTGACCAGTTAAAACTCCAACTGAATGGGTATTTTTCGTGGTGGTAGCTCATAAGAAAATCTCTGATGACATCAGAATATGTATTGACCCACAAGATTTGAACATAGCATTAAAAAGAGGGTCTATATTACAGCAACGAACATTTAAATGTTCGAATCTCTAAAGGTCGACCTTTAGAGATCGAACATTCAAATGTTTGAAAATGTAATAAAAACAAAATAAAGAAAACAAAAATTAAGAAAAGGGTTTTAATAGGGGGGCAAGCACCCTTGCACCCCCACACCCCCCGCTACTTAAATATACCAACTCCGAGATCGCACATCAGTGCACTGCAGTGCAGAAATGGGAAATTTCCCCTTCACTACACTGTAGCGTGATCTTGGAGTTGGTATATTTAAGTAGGGGGGTGGGGGGTGCAGGGGGGCTTGCTCCCCTGCTTTTACACTTTGGTTTATGTATTTATTACTTTGGGTTTTTTTTTTTTTTTTATTTTGAAAGATTTTCGAACACGTAAATGTTCGGTCTATAATGGTCGACCTTTACAGACTCGAACATTTACGTGTTCATTGATCTAATATAGACCCTTAAAAAGACCCCATCATCCAATGTGCACAGTCAAAGAAGTCGCATGTTTAATGCTAAATGCCACCATTTCTTCTGTCTTGGATGCAAAGAGTTCAATTTGGCAAATTCAGCTTGACAAAAAAAATCATCATTGCTGACTACGTTTACTACTCTGATTGGCAGGTACAGATTTTTGAGAATGTCATTTCGGATAAATTCTGCAAGTGAAGTCTTTCAATGAGCAATGGAGCAAATTGTTTTCTGTGTATCCTTGTGCTATTATAGTAGACGACATACTAGTATGAGGTCATGATGAATCAGACCATAACAGAAACCTCAGAAAAGTTCTAGAAAGGGCATGTCAAGTGAATCTTAAGCTCAATCCACACAAATGCAAGTTCAGGCTACAAGAAGCAACTTATGTTGGTCATTTATTTACTATTACTGGCCTACGATCAGACCTTTCAAACAAACAGCCATTCCTGAGATGCCAGCACCAGACAATGTTCAAGCCCTCTTTCCCCCAGAAGGGGAGTCTCTGAGAGACACTCTGACTCACGACTGGTTCATGGGTCTCCTCTATGCTTATCCAACAATTCCCTTGATACCTCTATTTTTAAAGAAAGCAACTCGGTTGAGATGCAAGGTGATCCTCATCGCCCCATTCTGGCCTCGTCAAGTGTGGTTCCCCTTCCTCCGGCCTCATCGGTTACAGCCTCCATTGATCCTGGACACTCATCCAGGCTTTATTTCTCACCCCAAGGGTTGACTCTCCTGAATCTGTCCACTCTCAAGCTGATGGCTTGGTTTATCCACTTCCATTAGTCACCAGGCAGGAAGCCCTTTCCTCACCTGTTCGCAATATCATTTTGGCCTCCCAAAAGCCATCCACCAGATAACTTTACAAAGATAAATGGAAAGGGTTTTCTCTTTGGTCTAAAGAAAGGATGCTAGATCCCTTCTCAGCTCCGCTCTCTGTTATCCTTCAATACCTAACTGAGTTCTTTGAAAATGGAGCATCAGCTTCTACCATACGAGTCCATTTAGCAGCAATTACCAATTTCCATTATGGATCAGAGGGCACTCCACTTATGTCATCCGCCTATGGAAAACCTTTCTCAAAGGAGTGTTTCACAGCAGACCTCCAATTAGGTGTTCCTTAGAGGCGTGGAATCTCTCCCTAGTACTGCAGTGTCTCTCTCTAAACCCCCTTTTGAGCCTGCTGCAAAATGTGATCTCATATTCCTCTCATGGAAATCTCTATTTTTGGTAGCTGTCACTTCAGCTAGATGGATCTCAGAATTACAGGCCTTATGCATCAAGAGACCGTACTTAGTATTTCATAAAGACAGAGTATCGCTATGTACTAATCCATCTTTTCTCCCCAAAGCGGTTTCTGATTTTTCTGTGAACCAATCCATCGAGCTGCCAGTGTTTTTCCAAAACTATTCTAATAAAGGAGAATGCTGCCTACACTTATTGGATGTGCATAGGCAACTACATTTTTACTTAAACAGGACTAATTCTATCCGCAAGACAGACAAACTTTTCATTTCCTTCTCTGGTCCAAAAATGGGATATGCTTTCTCAAAAGTCACTTTATCAAAGTGGCGCAGAGATTGTATTTCTTTTTTGTATTCATGTACAAATGAGCCTAAACTTCATAATATTCATTATAATAATAATGAATAATAACATTCAACTAGAGCTATAGCAACCACTGTAGCTTTTCACTCCAGAGCATCTATGGATGACATTTGCACAGCAGCCATTTGGGCTAAACCACACACTTTCATCAAACATTACAAGTTGGATATGGTCTCCAAGGGAAGAGTGGCCTTCGGCTCAATGATGCTCCGGAATGTTCTTCCATAAGGGCCACTCAGGTTTCTCAGGTAGCTTGGGATTCTGTCCCATCAGTGATGAATGGGAAGAAGATTAACATCAGATAAAGAAGTTATGTCTTACCATAATGTTCCATCTGTATTGTTGATCTTCTTCCATTCATCACATCCCACCCTCTGTCCCCCACCAAAGGCTCCTGGTGGATCTCATGGGTCCTTGTGGTGTTTTCAGGGTTTTTACGCAGAAATGGCCTCTGCTTTACTTCTATATGTCTTATGCAAACTCGATTTGAGGTAACAGAGAGAAGGGCATTGTGGGTAGCAGCTTAGCTCGAGAGTTTTTGGTGTACGTGAGCTTGGTATTAGGCCGACACGGTTCTGAGCCCCCATCAGTGATGAATGGAAGAAGATCAACAACACAGATGGAACGTTATGGTAAGACATAACTTCTTTTTTTTATGTTCAAGCCATCATTGGAAGTAAAAGTTGTTAAAAAAAAAACATAAAATGCCACTCAGATTACCTGGCTTTTGAGGGCTGCGCAGCTTAATACAGTTATTTACATTGCAGTTATTATACTGTAGTCTTCGTCATTTAGGATGTGCTGAAAGGATGCTGGAAAAAACAAAGCTGAAGAGTAAGGCTGGATGTCTTTCGTTGATCATGTGTTTTCTTCAGCCAATCATTGGACGAAAAGGTCATTAAAAAAACTCTAAAATGCACCTCAGAGCAGCTAGAACTCCCATGGCTTCTAGTCCCTTGCAGATCCCAGACCACCAGCTTAATGCAGTTGTTTCCTTCACAGTTATCAGAGTGGAGTCTTGCTTAGATAGAACATGTTGAATAAATGAATAACTGCAGACATTAAACTAAAGATTAAGACAATCTTTGAGAAAGAGGAAGGAAAAAAGTAGTCTGGATAGTATGAGTAGGTCAGGATGGGTTGGGCAGTGTGTTGGGGGGCATGGAGCCTTTTCTCCTAGGGCACCAGTTTGCATAAGGCCAGCCCTGCTGTGGAGGTATGCTAATATCTGAGATTCTGTTATCAGTTTCCCGAAAAGATGTTACACTATAGAAAACAAACAAAATGAAAGTGAAATTATCAAGTATTCAAGTCCTGAAATTTTCATATTGTTTTAACACAGCATAGAGGTATTCTCATTTGAAGTTAAGGGTGTGATTCAGGTAAGAATGGCCTTTGTAAAGTGACTCAACTTGTACAAGGCAATCATCTGAAAATAAATGAATGACTTGACATTTCTCTTTGGAATAAACTAAAGAAAGGTTATCAAAACATAAATATATATAACATTGGCATGATTTTAGACCTAAAAGGAGTATGTGAATATTTATAAAAGTGATAGTTTCATTCTCTGTATATGATAATGCATAATTTTTTTTTCATTAAAATTCAAGATGCAGCTGCTCCTTTGTCTTTGAAGTTAGAAGTTTAAAACCAGTGAAATTTTATATTATGCCAGTAACATTCTCTGAAGATTTTATGGGTAAGTGTTGAACCACTTTGTAGGAAAAGGCTTTTAAATTCAAAGTGAAAAAATATTAAAGACCAGTCAGTGTTCTGTTGATAGACGATGAAAATGTTCAGGAGTTACTTAGTGTAAACTTATTGATTTTTTTTTTTTTTGATAAAAATCACTCCTAGTCATATGGGTTTGTACCAGATAGAATATTTAAATCAACAGAATCAGTAATGTACAGAGTTAAAAGGTACTCTATAAATTTTTTCAGTGCATGTGTGTTATTTATTTCCCTTAAAGTGTTTTTTTTTGTATTGTGGTATAACATTTAGTGTTATTGATTCACAGTACTTGGTTCTCTAGTTCAGTTCACAGCTGGGGTACTACCTTCTGTGGAGAGCTTGCAAATCCTCCCTGTACATGGGTATTTGTCAGGCGCACCAGTTTCTTTCTATGTCCTAAAGACATGTCATAGAAGAATTGATCCTTGTGCATGTCTATGTGTGATGTGTGTCGATTTGTGAATGGCCTATGATAAAGGTACTAGTTTAATAACTCCTATCCCTTCTGTGACATCCCCAGTCTGGGCCAGTAATCAAGGAGCCTGAATCCTCACCACTGACACTGGAGAGGGACATTCACTTGGAGTACAAATAGATCCACTCAGTATTTCCAGATGTATACCTCTCTGCATCAAGCACAGTTTCCCTTAACAGCACACAGGGAACACAGCCAGCCTGGGGTATGGATTTCTTTATATCTGTCTCCCTCCAGGACCCCAGTAAGTCTCCCCACCAGGACATCTGCCGAGCTGAGTCCTTAGCTGCTGTTTCAAACCAAGTCCTCCCATACCCTCTCTGTGAAACCAGTATTTGGTGGCCCAGCAGGGCACACTATTGATACATTTTCAACACAAGCAGCTTTACAAATACATTGTTCAACATAAGCACCTGTACAAATCAGTTTGATATACAAATGACATATAATTTTTTGCAAAACTCCAGCTAGCTGTGCTGGCATATGTTACACATCCACTGCCCTGCTTCTCCTGGCATAGCTGGCAGTACCTCCTATCGTCACATCTTCTAACAAAAATCAGGTCCACAGCTGATTTTCACAACCACAAAAAACAGACAAAATGCCATGAAAATGGTATTATTAATGTAACCACAATTTACTCTCATATCCTTGGCATCCTCTCATAGTTGTAGAAATAATGACTATCTTGTGCATAATTGGTTACTTTAATGCATGCATCCATCAAGGCAGAGATTTCCCTATAATGACATGTATAGCAGGTACTACAGCGATTATCCAAGCCCACATTTTGGAAGCTGCAAGACAGTCATTTTATCTTTGACCAAACAGATCAAACCACAGAAATTAATGATTTCATGATATAATCATGTAGGCTTAGTACTCTGGAAAATGTTACCTGGTGTTGGGCAATTATCAGAATATTGCATTTTTGTCTCTCTACTCTAGCATCTTTGAAAGATTAATGCTGTCATGGCTTTGCTAGGATTACAGGATGAGAACTGTCATTATTACTTTTGTAAATGATAGTATCTGAAATGTGATAATGGCATTGTTTTTTGCAGCTGCAGTTTTTAATTAGTCAAAGCTTGTCTTTTTTTCTATAAGCCACAATGTTTACATGCAAGTTTGTATTATATTTCATTGCTGATGTACTAGAAGGACTGAAAAATTAGTAATGCAAATTTAGGTCACAAAGTCTGTGTGTTTGTGTGTGTGTGTGTGTGTGTGTGTGTGTGTGTGTGTGTGTGTGTGTGAGTGAGAGAGATGTGCTCTTTTAATCAAACTGAGAAATTAACATTTATTGTCCTCAGCATGCTAGAGCATGTCAAACAAACCAGAAGCATGGACTTTGTGGTTTTAGTCTTTTCCTGACTATAGTCTTGACAGCTCACTGTATACTTTTTATTGTTAATTTGAAAATTGACAAGCTATCTTTACTATGTCCAAATCCATAATGTAAAGTTTGCAGTGGGCTGTCAGGACAGTGGCCAGAAAAAGAATGAAACCCTAGAGTCCATGCTATACAACCATTACAGTTACTCACTACTGTGCAATGTCCAAATACCACATAGAAACCAGTGTTTAATGCTGCCTGTTAATTCCACTCTTCCCTTTCCTGTAATTATCCAGCTTGTTAGCACATAGGCTGGCTGTGTGAACAGTAATCTCAAAAGGCCATGCATTCAGGTGAAAGTATGTGTCACATTCATACTTGGAATGGGTTGAAGAAAATCAGTAGCTTCATTTAGAATTTTGACATGAAATGTCTGTGGAATTATTTTTCGTGCAACTCAAGTTCACAGTGTATACAATGCATATCATGTATATGCTTTTTTAATCACAGTAAAAAACAGTTAAAAAATGTCCATTTCAGTTCACTAAATGCCCCCCCCCCCAGACCTCTGCCCCACCAGCCTTTAGCATCCTACAGCACCTGTGTTCCATGAGCCTACACTACAGGAATTTTAAGGTATTACACAGGTGAAATTAGAAATGTTTGTAGAAGCAAATCAGCTCAAAGTTGTGTTTTGGCAAAACCTGACCTAAAATACCTCCCGTTTTGTCTGAAATGATGCAAGTTGGATGTAGGTGTAGTGGGGTACTTTACCGCACTAGCCCCTTTGATCAATATAAACCAACTCCGAGTTCACACCCTGTCAAGGGTTGGGAGAAAGCAGAGGGTATTTTAAATCAGGTTTCACCAGTGGGTTTTGCTGAAACAAGGAATAACATATTTTAGGTTACACAGAACAAAGGGCTTTCTAGAGTGGGCTTCATCAACATTCCAAGTGTGGTTTTAATCTTAAAAGTTTTGCAGAGGTGGGTTATAAAGAGTTACACAGTTTAGTTAACAAAAGGGGATGTCTTTTACACTGAGGTTCAACAAACCTTTCAACTGTTCAGATTTTCGCAGAATGTCCAGATTTTTGCCTCATATTTTTGGTTTGTTCCTCATGAAATTTGTGCGGTAATTTTGGAGAAAATTATTGAGGATTGACATCACTAAATAATGAAAAACATTTGACAGTCAGACTTCATATGCTTCAGAAAAATGCATGTCAATGCAAAACATATTATTCTAGCAATGTTCTAAGTTTATAAGAGCAATATTTAAAATATGTCCCTATTTTTGGGCCTATGTCCACCCATTATTTAGCTTTGTGCAGATTTCTTTAACTAAAAGGTTGAGAGGTCTGTTCAAATTGGATGTAATAGGTTTCAACATATTCTCATATTCTTTGCTCATAATCAGATCAAAGTAAAAAATAACGAGGACAAATGTCCCAAATCAGGGACAATTTTAAACAGTACTCCAGTTCATACCTCTCTACTGTCCTTAATTTTAGGGATGTCCCTAATTTTGACTCAGATTTTAGCTCTGTCCCTCTTAATCCCTCCTGAAACTGGTGACTTTCGGAGAAAAGGTGATAAATTGCAGTTAATAAATAATGACGATAATTCAGAAACTGCATATTAATTCACATTATCTTATTCTGTTATTGTCTCATGTCATAGCTCTCAACCAATCAGAGACAAATTTGAACAGAATCAGGAACAAACCTAGAAAAAAATTAGGGGCAGTCATGGACATTTTTTTAAATATTAATCCTATTAACTTGAAACATTGGCAGAGAAAGAGACTCTCAAGTAATACAGATTTTCTGCAGTAAAAGAAATATATAACTCTTAATTATTGTTATTATTTATTGAGTATAATTCACCACCTTTCTACCAAAAGTCACCAGTTTTAGGATGGATTAAGACAGAGCTAAAATTTGAGTCAAAACTAGGCACAGTTGAGAGGTATCTCAAGTTACTAGTGCTAACAATTTTAAGTGTCCCTGATTACTTTCGGATTTGTCCCTAATTAGTTGAGAGCTATCTTCCAATTGCCTTAGTAAGTTAATCTTTTTTCACAATAAACTTTGCAATTCTGATACCACTCAACTGTCCCTAATTTTCAGGAATGCCCCTGATTTTGACTCAAATTTTAGAAATAATTTTTAATTTCTGTCCCTCTTAATCCCTCTTAACACCAGTGCCTTTTGGACGAAAGATGGTCAATTAAGCAATAACCCATGCCTGGGTGTGGGTAATGCTGGATTTACCCACAGTTGGTGTGGTTTGGTCACGAGGGCGAAGCCCGAGTGGCCAAACAAAGACAACCATGGGCAAATCCAGCATTACCCACACGCAGAAGTGGGTTATTGCTATTATACAATGACATTATTTAAGGAAAAACATATTACTTTTCTTAAATAATGGCATTGTATAATGCCTCCGTGCTGCCCTTCCGCAGCTGTCCGGTATTCTGCGCAAGTTCTGATGTACTGTGCATGCGTGCATGCGTATGCTTACGCAGTACATCAGAGCTGTGTGTGGAAGCAAAGGAAAAAGGAAGACCTCCGTTGCTTTTTAAAAGGTGTCTCGTTATGCTAAGTTTAACATAGCGAGATTGCTTTAAAAAAAGCAACGGATATCTTCCTTTCTCGGGTTTAACACAGTGAGATTACAGCAACGGAGCTCTTCCATTCTCTGTTGCTGAGTTAAAAAAAAAAAAAAAAAAAAAAGACATTCTAATGGAAAAAGTCCGAGCGACCGGACCTTTATCCATTAGTATGTCTGATTTACAATGGGCACGCTGACCAATCAGCGTGCAAGTTTTGGAATATTAATGGGGGGGGGGATCATTGTATAATTATACTTTATAAGTAATTTAGAGCTGGATATTCTATAAAGTATTTTACTTCATGAACTGTATATTAATTTACATTCTTTAATTGTGTTGTGTTTTTTTCCCAGACTCTGGTCTACTAATGATTGGCAGTAGATTTTTGCAGTGCCAAGGTGCCAGCCCAACACCCAACCTTCAATAAAGGCATGCCCATTCACACATGTCTTTCAAACACCACTTGACCACAGGAAGGACATGCAGACTCGCTCCACACAGAAGGCACTCCAGCCGAGAATCGAACGTCTTGCTGTGAGGCAACACTACCGCTAGGGTTGCCACCTTTTCAAATGCCCAAAGTGGGACATTTTTGGTAGGAACGTCAGATTTTGCAGGGCAAAACATACCCACGGCCAGTACAAAGGACAGAAATTCACTTTTTGCCAGAATAGAAACTTATTCTTGTAGCATTTGAGTTGCTTATTCTGTTTATTATAATATTTTGGTGTTTCAGATACAAAATAACTGTTTTATGCAACTATTAAAGAAAATATAGGAAATATTTTTGTCCTAAGATATCAGGACATTTTCCATTTGTTCAGTTTTTTTTGCAGGACACAACTGCCCAAAGAGGGACTGTCCCTCGCAAAGTGGGACAGGTGGTAACCCTAACTACCGCTGCACCACCAAGGCTTACATTATTTTATTCCTTTAATGTCTCAAATTAATAGAACAAATATTTTAAAAGTGTCCCTGATTCTGTTTAGATTTGTCCCTGATTGGTTGAGAGCTACGCCGAAGGAAAAAGGGGGGGGGGGTTCAGACTGCAACCCCCACCCAATATTTACTGGGAGTGGTGTTCTGTGACTCTATTACTCCTGCCGTGTGGCATTCATTGTCTATTAAACGTTTTTCCGGAACACTGTATTGACGTTTCAGGCAGTGTAAAGTCTTGACTGAAACACGGTGTTTCTCAATGGCGGTCGCTAGAGCTGTTAAATTACAGAAAACTGTAGTTAATGAATTGAGGAAGCACACGGCATCTGTTATATTTCTCCACGGATCAGGTTTACGCACTTTCCCTTTTATTGTATAATGCACTTTAAGTTTAATGTTTAGGTACTTTATGTATTTAACGTTGTTATTATCGTGGACATCTAGTTGTCATTATTTTAAGACAGTGTGCTATTAAATTGATGTTTGCTTTGCAAACACAGTATTCTTCTAGGTCATTTGAAATCCGGATGTGTTTTTCGCGAATTAGTATACGCTGTTTTCAGTACTTCGAAAGTTGTAACTTCTGGAATAGAATTTGTTTTGCCATTCCAGTTTAACTAGCAGACTAGAAATGCAACCTGGATGTGTTTGTAATACAATGAATAAAGTGAAACGGAGCAACGTGTTTTATAGTAGATGAATGTAGTGTATATAGAGCAGAGAAACACCTTTCAACTGTCACAGTTTCGCAGAATATTCATATTTTTGCCTTATATATTTGGTCTGTTCCTTTTGTGCTTTTCTGTCACTGGGATGATCTGAGGATTAAAGCCACTAAATGACACACATTTCCGTTTCAGACTTCAAATTCTCCAGAAAATGTATGTTAACACAAACCCTGTTACTCTAGAAACGTTATAAGAACAATATTTAAAATGTGTCCCAATATTTGGGCCTTGGCTTTGTCCATATTTCTTGTACTGGGAGATTGACAGGTATGAGCTGAACGTGTTTACAACCTCAAAGTTAATGATCATGGCATAGGTCTGTACATAAGCAAAACACGATAAATTAAAGTTACATATAGAAGCAGTATTTAAAGAGAGAGGGAGAGATAGATATGTAGCTTTTAAAATGCAAGATTAGGTTGGGCAACAGTACCAGTGTGAGTTCCAAATGGGATGTTCTGGTTATTCTTAGAGTTTTACCTTTCACTAGATATTATCAGTCAAGGCGTCCAGGCAGGTTATTTATTCATTTGCAACAGTACTTTCAGACTGAAGCATATTTTGTTGACCTATGCAAGTGGTAGTCTTGACATCTGTCCTGCATTAGTAATGCAGATTGGAAAGCCGTACTACAGTGGTTTAGTCTGGTTGCTGTGGATACTCAACAGCAGTCCTGATTATTGTCTCATAGGATGTCTGTTATCTTCCATTTTATGTAATTATTTTTACTCATAATTTTTGCTGTGGTGTACACCTTGTGCACATAATATGACTGTGACCTGTAGATTAAATTTAGGGTTAGCACATATGATTCTCTCTCTTTCTCAGGAAATTCTTGATTTGGGGTCTGATTTACCGTTTTCTAATCTTTCTGCAGCTTGAATACTTTTTTATGAGTAAATGTTTACAACAGTGACCCTTTTGTTTGGTAGTAAAAAGAAAATAAATCTCATCTTAGACTCCTTGACCACACTGATCCAGAATCCATTGTTAATATTTTGGTTAATAAACACAACTTTAGTTTAGTTTCATTTCATCTGTTGTATTTTCTATCCCTCCCATAACAACTCTTTGACACCCCCCCCAGTCATTAGTATTGCCCGTGTTCAGTCTTCTCCGCCAACCCCTAAAGCCATACCCCTCCCAAACATACTGAAAGTCTCTCCACAGGATATGCAACTGAATAATGGAGAATACACCACAGTTATCCTCCTGAATAAAGAGAGCAGTCTATCAACTGACCCAGGTAACTAGGCCCATCAGCCTCACTAGCGTTATCTGTAAAGCCATGGGTATATTATTATAGAGCTAATAAATGAGGACATAACAAGATCTGCAGAATTAATACCCTTTGCAGTTTACTTTTGTCAAGGGTTGATCATGGCTTCTTCATGTTGTTAGCCTTATCAAGAAAGTCTTCAATGCCTTAGAGGAAGGATTTTTTTTATCCACTCTGATTATCTGAATTTAACCAGTGCATTTGCTACAACTTTACACCTTGGCATCATAGATAACCTCTTTTGGTTAAATATCAACCTCTTTGTAGTTTGTAAAATTGTTAACAGGAGACTAAATGGATCTCACTTGATGAGAATAAATATTACCCTCTCCAAAATGCATTTGTTGCCTCAACCTAAATACAAAGAAATGTAGTATTGTCACCTTTTGTAAAACTAGTGAACAGTGTTTCACAAATGGATTTCACCTTAGGATATGGGAACTTGCACTGATATAAGGACAACTTGCAGATGTATCTCCAGTATTGTTTGAAAATCCTAACTCTTTTTATCTTAATTGTTGGGGTTTAGTGTACAGATGTCAGTTCATCCTCATTGCCCTTACTCTGTCCTGATTTGCCCGTCACAGAATACAGTACTGTATTTGACATGTATATTTCTTAACAGCTTTGCCAGTGTTGCAGAACACATCATTCTGTAACCAAGTGAATCCAGACTTTAAAGACCAGTTTTTATTTGGATCTACTAAAAAAAACTTGCTTTATATTCTGTAGTCTGTAGACTTCTGCAATGTTGTCTGTGATTTGCCTTCCAAAGTATATCGAACCTTGTTCTTGGTGACCTTTTTTTCCTCCGAAAGATAATCTCCTGATCACCCTGTAATTGTGTTTGTGTGTGTGTGTGTGTTTACTTCACATCACCCAATTTTCAAAATACTGAAAACTCATTTGACAATGTCATTTCACTGAATTTTAAGCCATAGACATGATGTGGGTTTTCCTTCGCCTGTGACTTACTTACGATAAAAAGAATTACTGTTAAAAGTGCTGCCTGTCAGAATACCGATAGTCATGTAGATAGTAGTGTTTCTAAATGTGAGTATGTCTCTTCCCATTTTTATGGGAAGTAGCTAAAGTAATATAGTGGATGTTTTGTGCCTTCCCAGCAGTAGTGGCAGCATGTAGATTACTGTAAGATAAGTAAAAGATATATGCTGTTTTCCCCACTGTAGTGCGATCCTGGAGTTAGTATATATAGTTAGGGGGATTATTCATGTGTTAGAACTGTGAAAAGTTGACTGAGTACACAACCTTGTAGGACCCCGTGCTGTGTGAGTGATGTTTTCCTGCTCAAACTATTTGTGACCTTTCAGTCAGGAAGTCGAGGATCCAGCTGCATATTTTGTTTTCTATGCCTACATTACTCAGCTTAGACAACAGTTATTGTGCAAATTATCATACTGAAGGAAGAACTGAAGTCTATGAACAGCATGCATGTGTAACAGTTCTTATTTTCCAGTGGTCCGAGGTTTGATGAGGTGTTAAGGCTATGGCATCCACAGAACAACCATCTGGCCTGTATGTGAATTGTAAAGGAGCAAATGTAGCAGGTAGGCAGGATGTTATGTGATCCTTGAACATTTTTTCGAAACACTTCATCTCTACTATGGATTGCTTCAATTTCATTTGTATATTAAATGTAAAACATTTTCTATCTGATGGAAGAAATTGTGGATGACATATCTTTGTACTTGTCCATTTTCCTGGTAATCAAGCATACATGATTACATAATACAGGTCTCGAGATAAATAATGCAGACTTCTGCAAATGACTTGGCATCATGCAGGAAAGTTCCTGCCCCCCCAAAACATCTTTATTTTTACATATGATAAAGGCAGTCTTACATTTATATAAATGAAAAACATTCAAAATGATACCACTTTAGTTGCAAACAGTTTACATCACAGACACCCTTGAAACAACTGTTGTTGCAAACATTAAATATCACTTTTATAAAACCTTCCAGTCATTGTCAGTTAAGCATTACGTGGCTCATTCAAATCCTGCCTCTTAAACCTCGTTCCTGCTGTGCATATATTGTTCCCACAATTCCTATTTTTTCCTATGAGGTTTGCTCCTTCCCATTTCTAAAGATCCCAATTCCAGTAGTAACCGAGATAAAGCAACATGCATGAAAGTTTTCTGAAATAACTGGTGTCAAAATCATAGTTTGAAACTTAAGTGCCAAAAAATGTGTACAAGCAAAGCTTACAAACAAAGGGATTGTGTCTATATCTAGAGATGTCACTGTTCCCCTGTACTCAGTCACCTGTCCAGACACATGCAACAACTGGAACGCCCATAGAGATACCTTACTAAAAGGATACAAGGCCTAAACAACATGTCTTACATGGACTGACCCTGTCCTAGTACGCTGTATCCAACAGACCGCTAAGAGGTGACCTGTGTCTGGCATACAAGGCATCCTCCAACCCATTACTTATAGATTTACTGCATATCAGCAAGTCAAATGGTATCAGAAATACTCTTGTCTAGGATCTAAACTTCTTCTGCAGCATCAACAAAATGGTTTGGAAGGACAGGTATAGTTTGCAGAGAATACAGCTACTGTGGAAAAGATTCCACATACATGTAAAACAAAGTTTACCACTGTCCATTTTCAAGTGCAAATTAGATCTGTGGATGGGAAACAGAATATTTACTCCAGAACTGCCCTCTGTACTACTAATGGATAGAGGCATCTCCTAAATGCTTTATCCCATGCAACAGATCGGAGCAACTGTGTGTGTGTGTGTGTGTGTGTGTGTGTGTGTGTGTGTGTGTGTGTGTGTGTGTGTGTGTGACTCTGTGTACTATTGACACATATGTGCTAAATTCTGGCAGTTTCTAGCAAATGAGGTAGCATGGGAACCAGAAGTCAGATGACCAGATATATGTGATGTCATTTTGTAATATAGGACAAAAATAATGTTTTAATACTAGCTGGGACTGTCTCATGGCAGCCTGTTTTTTTGTAATCTGATAAGGAAGGACTCCCTCGCCTGCTTCAGCTTGCCTTGCTCTACTAAGTGAACCAGAGAATAGTAATTTCTTAGATCAGTCAGGAAAATACAGTAAGATTAGTTAAGTGCTGCTTTTTATGTATTTGTTTGAACCTATTCATCTGTGTTAATTTAATTTTTCCTGTGACTGAAAATTTGGTCTTTGTTGTAAATAGATATTCTGTATTTTCATATTATTTTATTATTTTCTATTAAATATATTTAAACTTTTCATTGTAGCTGGTCCTTTAGAGAATATTTTAACCTTTGAGAGTAGTCATATCTATTTGGTGACTGTGGCCACTCCTGACAGCCTTACAGCATTGGCCAAGCACCATCACTTGTAGTAATATTAATTTTACTCAATATAATTCGATACCCATGTAAGAGCCTTAGAGTAGCTGGCTTTGGAGCGTCTGGTGGCAGTAACTACCTTACAGTCTGGGCATAGTCTGGGCTGCCTTTCTCAGGGGAATGTGTGTACGCACACAAATCAAATCTCAAGAGTGTGTCAGCTGCTTGAAGCAGGGACATGAAGCACTGGTTTCATAGAAAGTGTGGTGGAGGGCATTGCTTGGACACTCAGCTGAGGATTCAACTCTGCAGTTGTGCCAGTGGGAGTCTTACTGGGGACCTGGAGGGAGACAGAGAAATCCAGACCCTGGACAGAGTGTGTTCCCTGTGTGCTCTTAAGGAAAACTATGCTTGATGCAGAGAACTGCATCTGGAAGTACTGGGTGTATCCATTTTTGTTCCAAATGAACTTCCCTCTCCAGTGCCAGTAGTGAGGATTCAGGCTCCTTGATTACTGGCCCAGAAAGGGGATGTCACAACACACATTTTCCCCAAGACACAGACACCAGAAACGTAGTAAAACATTCCATAAGACAAAGGTAAACAATGTTAATTGAAGACTTTCTTCAAGTTTCTCAATCTAAATCAGTGAGCCTCAGAAACCAACTGTAGCAAAACAAATACTTTGTCTATTCACATCTCCAAGATCCTCTGAAATTGCAAAACAAGGCTTCTTATTTTACAGTAAGTGGAAACATCCTTAGTCCTATCCTGGATGTATACCTGCCTTATTCTGCATCGTCTCCCTTCCCTCCTTTTCAACTTTTTAAAATTAAAGAAATCTCTAGAAAAATTCAGACCCAGCCTTAGGACTGAAATCAAAATATTGCACTATAATATAATGCATTGATACCCTAGCTACAGCCACACAAGCATGGCCTAGCTGAATTTTTTATATATTTGATAGTTTAAACAGGAAAACACTAACTCATTCAACTTTACCAATTTACTGAAGCAAATACTGATAAAACAGAAATTGCATATTCAAACAGCACTAAAATGGTTTATTACAAAATTGAGCACGTTTTGCTAAGCTTGAAAATGATGTTTACTGCAGATGCTTTCATAGCTAGTTATGGCTAAAGTCACTCTCAAGCTACCAGTGCAGAACCCCTTTTCTCACCATTTCTGCACATGGGTCTAGGGTGTCACTTCAGTAGTGACAATCTACAGCCAAGGTACATACCCCCAGGTGGCTAGCTGTGCTTTCGATAGATATATATGGTTCCCCTTCACAATCCCGAATTACTGAATGCTCGAAATTCAGTAACTCGAGACTGTAAAGTCAAAAATGCAGAAGCAAGAATCTGTATAAGCGTGAATTCAAATATCTCAAATTCACGCTTATGCATGTCAGCTACGGGACGGGAAGTGTGTGAGTTGGGATGTTTTACGGAAGTAAAGGTGAGTGTGTGTGTGTGTGTGTGTGTGTTTTGTAAGTTGTGAGTGTGGATTAGGGTAGGGAGGTGGGAGTATGAGTGTTGGATGTGTCTATGTATGTATGATGTATTTGTGTGTGTGCGAGGCAGTTTAAAATGTCTGTGCGGTGTTTTTTTTTTTGTGTATTAGTTCAATCTCTGAGTTAAAATATATAAGTAGGGAGGTGGGGGGGTGCTGCATACATGTTGTGTAGGGCTTATAGTTATGTGGGTTGTATGGTGTGCGTGTTGTGTGGTGTATGTGTTCTGTATGTTTGGGGTTTTTTTTGTTTTTGTGCTTGTGGGTTTCGGGATTTTTGTTGATTCGACTTTATAATTTCGAGTTACTGAATTTCGAGCATTCTGTAAATTGATATTATGAAGGGGAACCATATACATATATTTTATCGGTCTACTTTACATGATCAAACTTTCAAATGTTTGACTTTCATGTGGCTGAAACTATATGATCGAACATTTAAAAGTCTGAACATGTTAAAAATTATACGTTCCTAGAAGAGGGGCAAGCCCCCCTGCACCCCCCACACCCCCGCTATTTAAATATACCATCTCTGATATCTCACTACATTGTGGAAAAGGGGAAATCTTCTCATTCCGTGCTGTATGGAGATCGCCATTCAGACCGTTCAAACGTTTAAAAGTTTGATCATATGGTTTCGGCCATATGAAAGTCGATCTTTTAAAGGTTCGATGATCTGAAGGGGACATTTATTTATATATATATATATATATATATATATATATATATATATATATATATGGGTCTACTTTTAAACACAGAACACCGAGACTGGAAGATCGACAACTGAGATGCCCGATGCTGAGAGCACCGACATGTTAAGGTAAGTGTGCGATAATGACAGACTTTAGGGTTGGGGCGGGTTAATTGAGTGTGCGATAGTGACTGACCTTAGGGTTAGGGTTTGGGTTAAGGTTAGTGCATAGATAGTTGTGTAGGTTTGTAAGTATTTTGTTGTACTTGTGTTGTGTGTGTGTGTTTTTCGGAAAAGGTATTTGTTTTGTTGATTGTCAGGATTGTGGTTTGTCGGGCATGAGAAGTTTCGTGCTTTTAAACTGTCGGTCATCTCAGTTGTCGATCTTCTGGTCTCGATGTTCTAGTCTTCAGTGTTTTTGCGTGTTGGTGTTTTAAAGTAGACCCATTTTATATATGTGTATATATATATATTTATATATATATATTTATAGTATTTCTGCATTAGTTTGTTGGTAGTTTATCAGACTGAAAAATAGTATTAATTTCACCCTTCTTTCCACCACAAAGAATCTTGGATAAAAGCTTACTCTATTTATTGTAATGATTCACACTATATTTTGCTATCCTCTGTAAATCTCTGGCAAGCATTTATACAGCATTTGTTTCAATGGTGTCTGAGTAACATCCCAGGAAGAGAAATGTACTAGATTTCAACAGGACAACTTTGGACATGGGGGTTTCGCAACTCCTACACTAACGTAACCAGGAGCAGATTACTGTCATGGATCCTGAGGGTGTCCAGGGGGCTCTAATAATTTGTTCTTCTGTCCAGGGGAGATTCTTTTTAAATGACCTTACCCACTTCCCTTTCCCCACAAACCACGCTGCTATTTTCGTGCAAAGGGGATTTCCCTCTTTGGACTACACCCACTTAGGAGTACAATAACAAGTGCCCTCCTACCTGAGATGGTCACAGTGCACCACTCCATCTCTCTTTTGCCAGTACAATGCTTTGTCACTTAGACTGGTGTAGCACTAGCTTCTAGGGATGAGGCCTGAAACGCAAGATATGAAGTCAATGTTGCAACTTCTAAAACATGAAACTGATTCATGTTACAACTGTGAAAAGCATTTCTGGAATTACAGTGCAAAACACACCATTTCTCCAAATGAGGTGTCTCAATCTACAGTTGCTGACTGCACCAGCAGATACTGAACAGGCATCAAATACTTTTGTAAACAGGTTAGAGGAGGCTGGACAGTATGTTTATACAATGGAAGAGAACCTTATTAGGGCCCTTGAAAGAGAATACTTTTACAAATGGAGGAATCTGTAACTGTAAAGAAAGTCTTTGAAGCTAGGAACAGGAGAACTAACCTTTATTCCTCAAGTTGGAAAGCTGTATGAAGTTTTGCACCATTTTTCTCTACATTCCTACCAGTAATAACAGAGATACTGGAGAATGTCCTGTATTGGCCGTCTCATTCTTTACCTAATAAATAAAAACATTAAGAGACATAATATTTATTGGCGAGTCTGTACCACTAACTTCTCAAACTCAAGTATTATTTTATTTGACCTCACTACCATTCTCTCACATTATAATAAATCCAATTACAGTGGCATTATACCAGACTGGACAGTGGTCTCTGACCACTGCAAGTACAGTTCCTGTGGAGCACCCTTAGTGACCACCTACCAGCATAAGTGAATTGACTTATTGCCCACCAGATTTACATTTTTAACCACAATCTCTCAAACTTCAGTCTAGACAACTTTACCTCAGCTGTACATTCCATCAACTGGTCTTTCCTGAAAGAATCTTCTCATGGAGGATGATTACCTCACACTCAATAAAATATTCCAAGATATGATGGCCTCATAGTCAGTAAAATATTCCAAGATAGGATGGCCTCAGTCAATAAAATATTCCAAGATACCTTAAATAATAATGCACCCATCAGAAAAAAAAACAAAGTAAAAATCAACCAAGCCCTTTGACCATCAACTGATACCAAAAATCTCCTGCATGAGAGAGAGAGAGACCGCGATAAAGCGTGGAAACAACGCCACATCTAGTGCAGAAGTTCATGGAATTCCAAAACCTGACAAAATAAGTCCACACATACAAAAAGCAATATTACAATTACTACAAAACCACCATAAACAATATCCCAAGGAATTTTGGTCCTCTATCAATACATTACTTCATCCATGAGCAAAACTCAATCCTAAACCCACACCAAACAAATCAACACTAGAGGCCGCTACACAATGTAACATGCATTTTACAGGCAATTTAACTGTTCTTACCAGAGACAACTCTCTTACTTCCATTGCTATACTTCAGACCTCTTTTACTACTACTTCGACCTCTACCTTAGAAAATGTCTCTATTCCCTATATATAAGACACTTACTTGCTGCCCATCTGTTGATACCTTATTGGGTGAATACCTGAAAATAGCTGCTGCCCATCTGTTGATACCTTATTGGGTGAATACCTGAAAATAGCTGCAGATGCCATAGCAAACCCAGTTTCAATACTAATAAACAGGAGCAGATAAGAATCCTAAGATCCAAGCCTTTGGAAAAAGTCTTGTTTTAACCTGCTACATAAAGGTGAAGTCCAACTTTTGCCCAACTGATATCATTTCCCCATCTAAAAATACTAGAAAAGTGTGTATCATTTCCCCATCTAAAAATACTAGAAAAGTGTATTCATAAACAACAACTTCTCCTTACACAGCATGGTTTCTGTCCAGCTCACAGTACTGTCACTGCTCTCAAATCCTTCAGAGACACCATTAACAAAGCCGGGATAATGGCAAACCCAACTCATCTAAATTACTAAGTTTGTCTAAAGCCTTAAACTTCACCTTTCAAAATGCATTTTTCTATGGTTTAATAGCTATCTGTTTTGCAGACAGCAATCAGTGAAATGGCTCTGTACACTACCTCCTTTCCTACCTGTCTGCACAGGGGTCCCACCATAGGTCCTCTCTTGTTTAATATCTTCATCAATAACCTTCACACTTCTACACAACAAACTTTCCTCATAAATTATGCAGACTACTTTTACAGTAAAATGCTCTTCAGACAGCCTTATCCATCTTCAATAAATAAAGCAAGAAGCATATAACTCTACTGAAAACTGTCTCAAGAACTGCCAACTGCTTCTTAACATAAAAAAGCAAACCTACTTATGTTCTTCATTAAGACATGCATCCAAGGCAAACCCAAGCTCAAAATCACTTCTCTAGACAAAGAAATTAAGGTTGACTCTCATACCAAATTGCTTGGCTTAACTCTATATGACAACCTGAAATTCGACCTTCATATTCTGAAAAGTCTGGAATGTTTTCTAGAACTATGAGCGACTTTTCTCACAAATGATACTAAGGTGACCCCCAACTACCACCTATGTACTACCTGACTTCCTATACAGAGCACCTGTCTTCACAAAGCTCCAAAAGGCTATAAACACCGTTAACAAAGTTGCATGTTTTCTGCCCGCAGGTGCTGTCTTACTCATCACTGCTCTGCAGTTATTGAACTTAAATGGTTAAAAGTACCCCATTATCTGGCTAACA